>NC_084490.1:37812728-37950989 GCF_030035675.1 Rhineura floridana | reverse complement strand
AGAGATTGAAAAACAGCAACACATCAGAGAGACACCAGCCTGCCTTTATGGCTACTGCTAGGATACCAAGCTACCACTGGTCTGCTCCAGCATGGCAGTTCTTGACTTTGTACTTGTTCCAAGTATTTACAAAGAAAAAAAATCACGTCTTTTTTCCTCCTTCACAGTTTTATATCTGACTTTTGTTTTTCCAAGCCATAGAATCAATGAGGGTGAGAGCTACGTAAAGCAAATAAAAGGCATATTCATCTCCCCCCAACTGATGTTGATATTTTTTTCTCCATTGGGTATTTTCCAATAACTGATTTAGATCTCTCCCTCTCTCTCTCTCTCCCACCCATGTACGAATCAGATAAAATACATTTCTATTTAATGGGTTGGAGAAAGCTGAAAAAGACATGAAGGACTTTAGGATACAGAGACAGGGAGCTGGTTGAGTCAAGGGATAAGAAAAAAAAAAGCAGGACAGAGGGAACACAGATGCCTAGGACTGTGGATTAGAGTTGCCCGGTGTCCGGTTTTATTCCAGAGACTTCGGATTTTTAGGGTCCTCTCCGGATCTCCTGGTAAATCACCTTAATCTCTGGACTTTCAGCTTTCATTTTTAAAAAATTAAGTTTCTAGGTTGTCTGTTTCTCAAGATACACACCAAAAACATCAGACCCCCTGCAACATCTGTTACATTTCATTTTCCTATGTAATCAATGTATTTTACTTTTGCCTGCATGCACTTTCTTCCTTATATTCTACCTTCTACAACATTCATGTTATGAATAATGTGCTTTTGATATTTCTTTTCTTGGATTATGCTTACACCATTCCTTTCATAAACTAAAATGCATTCACTGGTCTTTTGCTGATGTATTTAAAATAAATGGATTTTAGCCTCTTGGGTCTTGTTTGGTCACCACACTCTCACCTGCTGTCAAAGAGGGGGAACGCTGCTTGTGGGATTTTCTGCCTCAGCTATCAAAATAACGTGGTGTGCCTTGGTTACAATTTTATTTATTTATTTAAGAAAATTATAGACCACTTAATCAAAAAATAATAAACTTGGCTTACATAAAATGCTATTTATAAAAATAACATGGATAAAATCAACACACTTTAAAAACAAGTAAGTGTAATACAGTGTTCAAAATATACACATGATCTACATAATTTTAAAACAAGTACACCTAATAAAATTACATCTCAGGGTAGGCTTGCTGAAACAAAAAAGTTATTAGCAGGCATCAGAAACAGTACACTGAAGATGCCTGTCTGATGTTAATGCACCTTGACCAAGGTTGCAAGGGCTGCAGCAGCAAAATGTCTTGTCTGGCCTTGGTGGTGGCAAAGGGAGGTCTAGTGAGGATTTCTCCCCAGTTAACTAGCATAAGTGGTAGAACATCTGCTTTACATGCAGAAAAACCCAGGTGCAATCCCTGTAGGGCTGGTAAAAACCCCATCTGAAACCCTTCAGAGCTGCTGCCAGTCAAAGAAGACAGTACTGAGCTAGATGGACCGATGGTTTCATATAGCATAAGGCAACTTAGAGTCAACCCATTAAAATAAATGGATTTAGGTAAACTAAGTCCATCAATTCCAGTGTTTCTACTCTGAGTTTGACTTAGTTGTATCATCCATTTTTCTTTACATATAATAAAATGTAAGAATCCCATCACTCAGCCCCCATTGGAGGATACATACTGCCACATCACAATCCTGAATTTGCATGAAGCCACAGCAAAGCCCACAGTGGAGGATTTGTAGTGCCTCATCACAATCCATGATTTACATGAAGGGTAGGGGAGCAAAGAGAAGGCAGATTGCACAACAGCAGCGGCTGTGGCAAAGGAGTGAGAAGGGATAGGGGAACACTGAGGGTTTACAACAGCAGAGGTCTAAATAGATTGGCAAAGGAGGAACATCAAGGGGGTGTTTTTTTAAAAAAAACATTTTAACAAGGAGAAATAGCAGAGATGTGTACAACACAGAAGCAAACACAACAGAGTGTTTCTCTTCTCACTGTACACCAATCCCTGCTTACTCTATTCAGACCTCTGCCATTCATTAAAACCACAATTTTTTTCTGTGTCCCTCAATCTCTGTTGCACTCAAACCTCTGCCATTCTTTAAAACTGCCATTTTTCTCTCAGTATCTCTCAATCCCTGCTTCACTCAAACCTCTGCCATTGTTTAAAGCAGTCACCTTTTTCCTTTTAGCGTCCCTCCCTTCTTGCTGTACTCAGACATCTCCCTCTTCTACAGTTGCCTCATGTGTGAGAGATAAAGGATGCAGAGCCCTCAAATATTCCATTGTACCTCTACACAATGTATTTCACTCTGGGTACCATGTGTTGTCTTCAGCATGAAGTTCCAGATTCAGTGTAGTAATTTAGAACTGGTATATTATTAACAAGCAAATACAACAACCATAAACTGAATTTAACCTTCTCTAACTGAACAAGATAAATGACAGCCTAGCGCTTAAGATTCTATTTGTCTGTAAAATATAGTAACATATATCATCACAGGATGTGTGGGCAAAGGGGACTGCAGAATAGGCATGGAATAGGGGTGGTCTGTGTTCAAGGAGGAATTGAGAAAAGCAGGGAAAACAGAGAAAGGAGTGAAGATGAAAATGGGGGTGCAAAGTGGGGTTGCAAAAAAGAGGGAGTAGAGGCATGGTAATGGGAGTGAAGTTTTAAGCAGGGTATGTAGTGGTTAAGGTGCTGGACTACAACCTGGGAGACCAGGGTTTGAATCCCCACACAGTCATGCTGCTCACTGGGTGACCTTGGGCCAGTCACTAGCTCTCAGCATTAGAGGGAGGCAATGGTAAACCACCTCTGAATACTGCTTACCATGAAAACCCTATTCATAGGGTCACCATAAGCCAGAATTGACTTGAAGGCAGTCCATTTCCATGAAAGGGGCTGCAGAACAGAAGGGGATGGTGGTTTTATAACTGGGTGGAAGGTGAAAAGGGTGCTTAATAGTTTCATTGTGTGGGAAGAGGAAGATGTGGGAGGAGGAAGATGCAGGAGGTCACCATGGGAGGTGGTCTGTGTGCAAGAGGAAGTTGCACAAAAGGAGGAGCAGAAGGAGGCATGAACTTGTGGGTAAAGGTAAAAACAGGTGCAGAGAGGGGCTGCAGAAAGGAAGAGAAGTGGCTTCAGAAATGGGGTTGGGAAAGTGAAATGGCATCTTAGTATTCACAGGAGATGGAAAGGGGAAGTTCTAGAGGGTGAATTTGGGCAGAGTGGTGGGCAGGTTGGCAAGCAGAGCAAGAAGAGGCACAGCTCCTAGTATTGCTATATATTTAAAATATATTTTAAAATATATATTCAAACACAATCTGCCCTGGACTCCTTTTGGGAGGAAGGCTGGGATATAAATTTAATCATCATCATAATCATTATCATGTAAAATTAAAACATGACAGAAAAGATGAATCCAAAACGGAGATGTTAATGTTAAACCGGGGGGTGCCAATGTAGTGCTCATGAGTGCAATGGTGCCACTGAGGTCTTCTCTTGGTGCCCATGAAGCATTTCTGTCCTCCCATTCACTGCTTCTGTGGCCATGAAGTGGTGAGGGTGGTTACTTTTTTCTCCCTAGAAAAATACATAGAGCTGAAGGAGGAAGTTGGAAGAGTTATGGTGTTTCCTATTTCTTCTTTTAGCTCTATGTGCCTTTCAAGGCTCAGGTTAATTCCACTGGATCTGACTTTTACTCAGAGTCCTTGGACAAGCAAAGTGTGTGTGCCTGTTCTGTCTGGTCTCTTAGGGAGTGGGGCTGATCTGGAAGCGGGAGGAGAGAAGTAATCGGAGTGAGTGGCACCCACAGCACTCACTCAAAAATCAAAATGGGCCCATAGGCCTAAAAAAGTTGGTGATCCCTGAGTTAAACTAACCTGTGAGCTTGAGCTATGCTGTAGTTTGATACCTATGACTACAAAACACTTACCAGCATCTTCGTAAAACTTTCTAGGATTCCTTGAGGGGGAAGCCATGCAGTGCCAGTGCCAGGCTATTTTGTGCCCTAGGCAAGGCTAACTACTAGCACCCGCCCAAAAAAATTGCTAACTTCAATTTTCAAAAACAGATGTCTTGTAGAAAAAATGAAAAGCACAAAACTTGAAACTGCTAAATTAATTTTAAATTGCAAGAATAAATAATACAACAATTTTTGATTATCTTTCTCAAATACAAAAGAAAATGTTTTAGCACACAAATCATTTTGAACAATCTTGTGAATTGTGATGCTAAAATTTAAGTCTCTTAAAAGTTTCAATTTCTGGCACATCAAAATCTCACTTTGCGTGCCTTTTCCTTTGCAAAGTTTGTCACCAATTCCTTCAGGTCAAGTGCTGATGCTTGGGTATGTTCAGTTGATATAGTTGCCAAGCCAACTAGTCTCTTTTGCAACATTGTTGAGTGTATGTGTTTTTATAAGTTTGAGCTTTGAGAAACTGTGTTCCCCACTTGCCACTGACACTGGAAGTGTGAGAAGGATCCTTACAGCAACAGAAACATTAGGCACATTATCCAGGAGTTTTTGTTGTAGTATGAAGAGAAGTACTCCTTGTGGCGGCATAGACTTTGGAAGTCTTCGAGCTATTGCTATAAGTTCAGAGCACAGATCTTCAGCATCAGTATCTTTGTTTCCATTGTGCATCAATGATTTTTCCAAATTGTTGCAGGCCTTAAGTACATCTTCAGTAGATTTTTTGTTGATACTGTATATATCATACAGGAAGCCAAATAGGGAATTATATTGTTGTAGCTGTTGGAATCTCTCTTCAACAGATTGTATGGCCATGTCTAAGACAGCATAGTAGAAACCTACTTTGAATTTTTGCTTTGGATCTTGTGGTGCCTCTTCTTGTCCCTCATTCTCAAACTGCCGTTTCTCCTTTTTCTAACCTGTTCTGTCTCAAAGTTTGGTAGTATTTCTAGCTCCTTTGCAATCTCAGTAGCATCTATCAAAACTTGTTGAAAACCCTCATCACACCTGCAGCCCACAAGGTAATTCTTGGTCACTTGCAATTGGCTTGTAGCTGAATTTAAATCAGCTTCCTTATTTTGTAGTAGCTTGCTTGTAAGATTGACTTCAAAAAGCATGTTGTACCGTGTAACAAGAGATTCGACAAACATGAACTTACAAATTGCATCAGCAAGGGCCTTAGCTTCAATTCGGGAAGTATTTCCAGATAAACCTTTTAGGCTTGTGTCATCAAAGATGTCTATTAAAGCATCATATATACTACCAAAATGATATCTCAGTGGTTTCAAAGCATCGATCTGACTCTCCCATCTTGTTTCGCTCAATGGCTTAACAGTTATGCCTAAGTCTGATACATGGCTAGTTAGAATTTGCCAACACTGAGTCAATGCAGAGAAATAATTATAGATCTGTTGAACCAAACTGAAGAAACTAATTGCTTCCAGACAACACTTAGCGTCATCATTGACTACCAAGTTTAAAGAGTGTGCATTGCAGGGCACAAAAAAAGCATGTGGGTTTATGTCCAGGACTCTCTTTTGTACGCCATTTTCTTTGCCTTTCATGTTACTCCCATTATCATAACCTTGACCACGCAGATTCTCAATTGGTAATCCCATTTGCTCAAGCTGTCCAAGAAGAGTGTCTGTCATAAAGGCACCTGTTGTCTCCTTTAGTGGAACAAATCCCAAGAAATGTTCTCTTATGATAACCTCAGGCTCAGACATCTGATTATCTGATGGTTTGATTACATCAACATAACATACAACCATTGTCATTTGTTCAATATGACTAACATCAGGTGTGCAGTCCAGATTAATTGAGTGGTATTTGGCTGAGTTTGCATGTGCTAAAATGTTCTGCTTTATAGCACCTGCTAGAAGCTGTATAAGCTCATTTTGGATATCTTTTCCTAGGTAGTGAACCATTCTTTCTTGATCTTTAACTCTGAGCAAATGTTCATTCATGATAGGATCAAAAAGAGCTAGATATTCTACAAACTCCAAACAATTTCCATTGCTAGCACTGTACAACCTTTCAGTTGTACCACGGAATGCCAAGTTTTGCATGCCAAGAACGCTGACCAAAGCAATCAAGCGTTCCAAGATTTGTTGCCAATATTGTTCTTCTTGCCTAATTTTCTGCTGGTTAATATCATCAAATGTTTTTCCTTTAGATAAGTGCAATTCAAGTTCTCTCCAGGTCTGATAGTTTTCTAAATGGTCAGTATTCCTCTCATGTGAAGACATAATTGCTCCAATGTTCTCCTGTTTCTTCTAGGGTTGATGCACCATTGTTTTTGCTGAACAACGTACAGCAAAAACAAAAAAACACATCTTTTGAGGTTGAATATATCAACCATTGATGGATCAATAAAAAAACAGAATATAGAAATGTTTCATAAGACTTTATATTTAATTATATTCCATAGCACTGTTGGGGAATTTATCTTAAAATAAAAAATATAAATTGTCAGTTGCATTTTTTACAAGGGTTAAAAAAACTAATCTGTATAAAACTGTGCCCCTCAAAGGTCAGTACTGCACCCCTCTGAGGTCTGAGGCCTAGGCAGCTGCCTAGTTGGCCTAATGATAGCACCGGCCCTGAAGCCATGACAGATAAAATGGTTTTAAATTATATTATTTTCTAGTACAAATGTAGCTTTAGGGCATGTCTAGTTCCAGAGATATAAAACAGGTTTAAGAAGTATGACTTCTTCCCAGGGAAGGTTGAGAATAGTAGTTCAGAGTGGTTAGAGATCTCCCATGGAGAATCCTCTGCATTCTCAAGAAACTACAACTTCCAGGGCTCTTTGATCAAAACCATGATGGTTAAAATGTTACAAGTGGGACCTGCAAGAAAATATTACAGTTTGGAATTCTCATGTTCAGGTTTCTAGCCAGCCTGCCAACCATGTCCTCCTACAGGGCACTCCATTCTATTGCCCCCTCTTCCTTTCTGTTTTCCATCCCCCCTCCATCAGTCAGCCAGGATCCAATGGTCATCAAGCACACTCAGTCCTCACTGTGCTGTTTGGGGAGTTTTTTCTACATAGGATAAAATGCATAGAAAAAATGGAATATTTTATGATAAAATGTGTTAAAATGCGTATTTTGTGAAAACATGCACTTAAAAGTAATGCACAATTTTGTGTGCTTTTTAAAAAAATGCAGATCAAAGTGGAAATGGAGCAGAATGGATTTACAAATGAACAGAAGTGAAACTGACATAGAAGGATCCATCTATTCCTGTAATGAGGACAAACTTCTTGCTAAAGATTATCTATCAACAGGCACCTTCATTTGATGAAGCCATTGTTTTTGTCATTTGGCTGGCAGAATAGCATCTATTGTACATGCATTTGCCTTGGATAGGATATAAATGTAATTGATGATGATGATGATACATTGTGATAGCCATGTGAGAAGAATGTCACATATGATGTCTAATAAACAGCAGCTATAACCAAATATAGCAGGGATATTTATTTTATTGGATGTGTTTCTGCTTCCAGAGCAGTGTTTGAAGTTGAAAGCACAGTAGGAAGCTACAGCTGATGATAACTTCAGTTTTGCATCTCTTTTAAGAAGAAGATGCTGATGGTGAAGATGAGTTGCCAGTTTTAGGGACCAACTGATTCAGTTTCATCACTTCAGACATCCATGCCGATGTGCCAGATGTTAGTTCAGCTTCACCTGATGAGGTATCCATGCCAATGTGTAGCTGTCCAGGGGCAGGCAAGTAACATGCCTGATGCTGGGGGTGAGGCCAGCACCATGAGCCCACTCAATGGTAACTCTGTGATGCTTCATGTGATTCACACTTGAAAGAGGCTATTGTCTATCGGACCCCATGCATTTAACTGAACGAGTGCACTTCTCCAACCTCTCTTGGGTAACATAGAAAAGGTTGGCTGGCCCTTTCCTCTTTTGAGCATTTTGGAGCCCAGGTTTCACTGGACCTGTTCAATGCCAGCCCAATATTATTTATCTTCTCTTTCTAGATGACAGATTAAGCCATGCGGGATGACTGGTAATTCACCATCTAGAGGTGACCAGTGCTTATCTCACTCTGTCTTGCTTCCATCTATCTGTGCCACAACTAGAAATAAAGTCTCACAGATCATCATATTTCAGACTCTGTTAACCCCCATTTTGAATTCCATGTGTGTCTTGTGTCCTTGGTTTTGCAACAGAATGCTGATCCAATGTATCACTAGAGTTACAGAAATATACCCAGCAGCCAAGCTACATATTTCCTTTCCTTTTTTACACATTGCTACACACTATTGAACCTTACCTTCTTTTTGAGGAGCACAAATGGGCAAGTCCCAGAGGTGACTGCAAATAGATACACAAATTTATCTTTGAACATCCAGTTTTTTTCGAGCCTTTACAGGCTTTTTGCAGGAAACTAGAAAAATACAAATTTTGCACAAAGGTAACACCCATTTGTTCCTTTTGTCTTTGCCAGCTCTCAGTTTCTGCTGCTACCACAGAGTGATGTCTAACATTGTTCGTGAATTTACCAGTTTAACTGTCGTGGCTTCACCAAAGAACTTCTGGGTAATGTAGCATTCTGCAAGGAATGCAGATATTCAAGCATGTTCCAAAAAATTGCAGTTATTGTTCCAAGTGTTTCTTGCAGGACCCTGTGACAATTCAACCACTTTAAAATTATTTAAGTTGTATTTTGACCTCACTCCCTTTTTGATTTAGAAATTAGCCCTGCCACTCCTTTCACCTATAAGGTAGAAAAAGCCCTCGGTGCATAGAGTAGTGCACATACAGATCTGTTCAGACTTTATGTGGGTCGAGGTGCAGCCTATCTGGATCAAAGTGGGCCTGAGTAGGGATGGAAGGACCTCTCAATTTCAGTTCTCTCAGTTTCTCATTTTTCTTAAATCAGTTCTCCACATTTCTGCAACAATTTGTGATTTAAAAAATCCTCATGAATATCCATGTTTTAGGAATTTCTCCTAACATACACATTTTGGTAAACAGTTTTGAATAATGTGCACATTTCTGCAAGCAATTTCTCCTAGTATAATGCACTTTTGTACGTTATTTTCACTAATATATTATTTTTTATACACACATTTAACTAATATATGCATTTTTGTAAACATTGTGTGGTTGGAGAGCTGCATTTGAAAATGTGTATGAGTGTGAATTTCAAAGGATGGCTGTGTTTCAGTTCTCATATTGTTTCAGAAAGTGCAAATTTGATCAATTCAGTTTTAAATGTGAACTGAATCCAATTTCTCCCCTATCCCTCAATGTGAGTGACTTAGGCTGCACCCTATTTATACACTTTCCTGGGAATAAACCTTGCTGAACTCATTGGGACGTAAGAGCATAAGAAGAGCCCTACTGGAGGAGGGTAAAGGCCCTCCAGCATCCTGTTCTCACATTAGCCAGGAAGATGCCTATGGGAAGCCCATAAACAAGACCTCAGTACAACAGAATTCTCCTGATCTGTGATCCCCAGCAACTGGTATTCAGAGACATACTGCCTCCAACAGGGGACGTAGAGCATAGCCATTGTGGCTAAAAGTAATTGACAACATTTTCCTCCATGATTTCACCTAACTGTTAAAGCCATCCAAATTGGTGGCCATCACTACCTCTTGTGATAGCAAATTCCATAGCTTAAATATGCACGTTCGAAGAAGTACTTTCTTTGTGTCCCCTGAATCTTCCAACAATCAGCTACATTGAATGGCCCCAAGTTCTAGTATTATGAGAGAAATTTCCTAGCCACTTTCTCCGCTTTCTCTGTTACTTTTGAGTAGACATGCTTAAGATTATATTAACAGAGAACCCTTTCTTCACAACTTGCATACTTGGACTTTGTGTTCCTATGACATCATGTGACAGATCCTTGGACAATGATGGAAAACTGAAAATATTCCAAGAAGTGGTCAGTGCCAGATCTCTTCATGTCTGACATTTATCATATCATAGCAAACATTCACTTATCATTCTGCACAGAAACACAAAGTTCACTTATGCAAGAGACCTAGTTAAATAATTATGTGGTTTTTTGGGGTGTGCATGTGAGGGGATGTTCCAAAGCCCACCACAAACAAAATTTCGGAAAGAGTGTCTTTGCAGGGACCTTTTCAAGTCACAAGTATAGATGGGGAGAAATGAATTCATTTTGCATTATAATGTTAATTTACTAAATTTGCACTTCTTGAACCGATCCACAAACTGAAATACAGCTAAAATGAAGCATTTCCCTTTCATTTTAGCAGTACCTTGCTGTCTGCATGGTGCTTTCCAAATCACATGATGTTATT
This sequence comes from Rhineura floridana, assembly GCF_030035675.1. Classification (NCBI taxonomy): domain Eukaryota; kingdom Metazoa; phylum Chordata; class Lepidosauria; order Squamata; family Rhineuridae; genus Rhineura; species Rhineura floridana. The sequence goes on along the minus strand of NC_084490.1, from coordinate 37,940,692 downwards.
GTGACACCAGGTGACTGATAGGTGGGAGGTCCTGCCAACCTGTCAAATTTGGTCTGTGAGGCCAATCCTGATAAGGATATGGCCTGTGGCACTGAAAAGGTTCCCCACTCTTGGAGTACATTATGTCAGTGCAGAGGTGTTAGATGGGGCTCCAATCAACAAAATATCTCAAATAATTTTGGAGCATATAAAACCTCTCAGAAACTGGCCTGCACAGCAAATGCAGAATTAAATTCCACATACCTGCCCATTAGCTGACATCACTGAGTCATATCAGCTGATAGACAGGTAGGTGTGGTTTGGAGAAACTAGCCTCATGGGCCAAACTGGACCCCCAGGTAGGCCAAGATTGGCCTACGGGCCAGAGGTTCCTCACATCTCTTGAAGCTATATTGACATTAAATCTCAGGCACAACAGTGTAGTAATGTCTGTTCTCAGTCCCACTGAGCTGTTAATCTACATTGACTAACTTTAGGGAACAGTCCACTATAGTTGAGCAGAAGTGCCATGTAAATATCTTATGGCTTACAAAGCCATGCTTGACTCACATGAAAATGAGGAAGTTGTGATCAAGCCACATGCTTACAGAAGTGGTTTCCTAGGAAATGTAGGACTTGACATATTGTTGTTGTTATGTGCCTTCAAGTTGACTACGACGTATGGCGACCCTATGAATCAGCGACATCCAACAGCATCTGTCGTGAACCACCCTGTTCAGATCTTATAAATTCAGGTCTGTGGCTTCCTTTATGGAATCAACCCATCTCTTGTTTGGTCTTCCTCTTTTTCTACTCCCTTTTGTTTTTCCCAGTGTTATTGTCTTTTCTAGTAAATCATGTCTTCTCAAATTCAAATTCAAATTCAAATTTGCTTTATTTGCTTTTAGCCATAGGCCATTGCATAACAAACTATGACAATAAAATACAATACGATAAAATAAAATACAATTATATCCAGACAAGATCGTTTCAGACTAGCCAAAATTTAATGTTGTTGGGCTTTGATGAATTTTGCTCTAATGTTTTTGGCAGCAAGGGCAAAATTGGCCACCGCGATTGTGACCGTATTATGGTTGTTTGCCAATAGATCAGCAATTAAGATATCGGGGGGAAGCCCCGCCCTAGGGCTAATATCAGGGGATCCAAGAATTTGTGTCTGGGGTTGTTATACAGTGGACACTTAAACATATAATGAACAAGGTCCTCTATCACCTTGTTTTCACAGACACAATAACGTTCCAATCTCGGAATTCCCTTGTATCTGCCCTCCAAAAAGGCTGTAGTCATTGTCTGGAACCTAATTTCCGTAAAAGCTCTACGTATCGGGGGACTAGTTAGGATAGTAAAATAAGAAGAGATGGCATGATTTGTTTTATAAAGGGGGAACCAGCTTGAAAAGGAGGATGCCACAATGTAAGTCCTGTCTTGGACCGCATCAAAGTTGAGAATCCAATTGCGCAGCTCCAATGGAGAGAAAGTTAAAAGATTACTAGATGGGAAATTGTAAAAGTCAATTAGAGCTCTGGTGGTTTGGGCCCAACCCCCTATTTGTAGTTGTTCTTGCCAACAAAGTTTGACGATAGAGGATTCGTCCAACATTGAAATTTTCCTCCAAAACCTTAGAGCCACCAGATCAATTTTGGCTGTCAATGAAGAAAGGCCCAATTCAGCCCTTACGTGAGCAGAAGGAGACCCACGAGGGAGTCCCAAAATCTGTCTCAAGAAGGAATTTTGAAGGGACTCAAGAATAGATTTGAGTGAGTGGCCCCAAAGTTCTGCCCCATAAAGCAATTTAGGTAAGGCTTTAACAGTGAAGATTTTCAGCATAGGAGCAATTAACTGACCCCCGCGGGTATAAAAAAACCTTTTCAATTGACCTAGTAGTCTGGCACCTGATAATTTAATATCTTCAGCATGAGGTTCCCATGAGAGTTTGGTATTAAAAGTAATGCCAAGATATTTAAAGTACTGGACTTGTTCTAAGGGTATTCCATTCAGAGTCCAGTTTATTTTGGCCTTACTATATTTCCCACAGACCATAATTTTGGATTTTGAATGATTTACCTGCAAATGCTGAACCTGGCAATAATCCTCTAAACAGATTAATATTCTTTTTAGGCCAATTTTGTTTAAGGAGAAAAGGGCCAGATCGTCTGCATAAAGTAAAGATGAAAATTTTTTTGTACCCACAGAGGGGGGGAAGAAATTAGGAGAGGACAAATCATGTCTTCTCATGATGTGTCCAAAGTATGATAACCTCAGTTTCATCATTTTAGCTTCTAGTAACAGTTCTGGTTTAATTTGTTCTAACACCCAATTATTTGTCTTTTTCACAGTCCATGGTATCTGCAAAACTCTCCTCCAACACCACATTTCAAATGAGTTTATTTTTCTCTTATCCGCTTTTTTCATTGTCCAACTTTCACATCCATACATAGAGATCGGGAATACCATGGTCTGAATGATCCTGACTTTAGTGTTCAGTGATACATCTTTGCATTTGAGGACCTTTCTCTCACAGCTGCTCTCCCCAGTCCTAGCCTTCTTCTGATTTCTTGACTATTGCCTCCATTTTGGTTAATGACTGTGCCGAGGTATTGCTAATCCTTACAAGTTCAATGTCCTCATTGTCAACTACTGTATAAAGTTACATAAATCTTCTGTTGTCATTACTTTAGTCTTCTTGACATTCAGCTGCTTTTGTGCTTTCCTCTTTAACTTTCATCAGCATTCGTTTCAAATCACTACTGGTTTCTGCTAGTAGTATGGTAACATCTGCATATGTTACGTTATTGATATTTCTCCCTCCAATTTTCACACCTACATCTTGGTCCAATCCTGCTTTTCATTTGGATACTCTGTTCATAGGGTTTTCATGGTAAGAGGTATTCAGAGGTGGTTTATCATTGCCTTCCTCTGAGTTTGGATGCATCTTAGTCTGGTGTATCAGCTTTGACCATTCTGCCTTGGGTGCCCCTGCTAGGAGTCTAGCCTCTTGGTCTAGACTCCTGAAGGCATTGCTCTCAGCTTCTTCAACACTCTCAAACCCACTCACTACATTAAGGTGTGCATCCTCAATGGGGTGACATATTTGAAAGGATTAAATATTTTCTGGGTTAAAAATATGTCCCATTCCCACTTTAGTTTGTATTTTACAGTCTGTATACCACAGTGGGGAGGAGAGCCTGGCTGGGAGTCTAGTCTGTTAGTTTAAATCCCCGCTTGTGTCTCCTGGGTGTAAAGGGCCAGCTAAAGATCACCCCCACAGTGAGTGGCTCAGGGGTTACATGTCCTGCCACCTGTGTAGCCGTGGGCAAGCTGCATAGTCCCAAGGAGCCCAGTTGCCCCCCAGCTGGCAGTTGCGGACAAGGAAGGGGCTGGCTTGTGCAGCTGTGGCAAGCTGATCAGGCCCCTGTTGTGGAGGACTAGCTTCAGAGGGAGGCAATGGTAAACCCCCTCTGAATATTGCTTACCATGAAAACCCTATTCATAGGGAAGCCATAAGTCGGGATTGACTAGAAGGCAGTCCATTTCCATTTTTTTCCTTAAAAAGCAGGGAGAATAGTTCATTAGGGGTTGATTAAGGGACTTCTTATGTTAGATCACATTAACTTGTAGGGTTTTCATGCATGAATCTCTTCAGAACAATATATTTAATGTACTATTGAGAAACCTCACTGGGTTTGAATATTTGATTCACATAATATGTTACATGCACCCCAGTTCTCCAAGTGGTGAAGTTGCTAGGGTTCTAGTACTTACTCTGGAGCTTGATTTCCTTTGCAATCAGATTTCTGGGAATGTTGGCATTTTGTGACGCATGGTTTATTTACACATATATACAGGTTGAGCATAGGTGGAGATTCACAGCATGAAATACTCCAAGAGATGTCCCCAAGTTCCTCATCTAGAGGAACTTCCAGCACCATCAGAATTTCTTATAGAGAGCAACTCAACCCTCTTATGTCCTTCTCTCAGTTGCTGGGAATCACAAGTGGCGAGAGCACTGTTGCACTCAGGTCTCGCTTGGAGGCTTCCCACGGCCACTGTCAGAACAGGTTGCTAGACTAGATGGGGCTTTGGCCTGATCCAGCAGGGCTCTCATGTTATTATCCACACTGAACTTCTATGTATGTGAATAAATGTAGCCTCAGTGCCTCTCCCCACCAGCCCAGTGTGACCTGATAAGAAATAAACTTAGGGAGAGCTGCTGTTTTGTTTGAGTAATAGTCCTAAGGGGCCTACAAGGCCATTGAGTCCACCCCTCTGCTCAATGCAGTGGCTTGAGCTGGCCACTTCTTTCTACCTCATGGTAGGGCTGCCCCATGCAGTTTCTATTCATTTATTAATTAAAAAACAAGAATGAGAAATACATCAACCCAATAATAAACACAAAGTCAAGTAAATGACGACAGCAATAACCACAGCATGTACTTCCAATGCATCTAAAAATATCAGCAGCATCTACTTGGTTAACAGATGCAAGAACCAAAAGGACAATAAGCAGAAAATGAAAGTTTCTCTTCTTATGGCAGTTTTGAAATAGTGTCCCAAATCCATAGAGCTTCATATGCAGCACAGTTGCATAAATAAAAATCTTTACTGAGTCACCTGTTGAAGAGATGATTTGTGTCACAGGGAAGGGGGGTACAAAGTAAAGAAACTCCAAATTTTGAAACCTTGAGAAACTCTGGTGTAACATGCAGTTAGTCTCTGAGTCAGTCTATCCCACAGCCACATATGCATGTGTAAGAGTCTTTCACAGGCACTCTGATATTAGCAGAACCTCAAGCAGCAACTGATTTTTGACAGTATTTTAAACCACAGAAAGGGTTAAGAATGCATGAAATTTTCCTTTTTAAGACCTATTCAGGTGTTTGAAAACGTATGAGAATCACATGAAGAGGGAGATAATGAGCACTGGCACTCACCCCAAATCCACAAACATGTCCTTTACCAGCCACTCCCAATGATACCCGTGGGTTGACAGCATATCTGCAGCAGGATAGCCTGTTCAATGCACACAGGTTGTCCTCATGAGGTGGAACCACCAACCTGAAGCCTTCATGGTTCCAATTCACGAGGACAGCCCATGAGCATTCAGCCTGCAGATGTGCCCTCTTAGGTCCTAAGCCATGGACAGTGTTAAACGAAGGGAGCAGTGTGAGGCACAATAGCAGGAGTGGGGCAAGCGACCCTGGCCCCACCTCTCTCTCATGAAATTATTATTGTGTGTTTGTGGAAGCCTGAATAGGCTTTTCTTTTCATAATGTTTTCTGCATTAGCGAACACAGGCATCCTATGTTCCAGAGATTTATCTACAAATGTTACCAGCTGACTACCTTGTACAAGTGGCTTTTGTTCTGTTTGCCAACAGTGATAAACCCGGTTCCAAGACTTTCTTCCTGGGTGGCTAAGTCAAGTTCCTTGTGAGAATATAACTCTTTCCTCCCATAAATGTACTGACTCCCAAGAGGTGAGGTACAGCAGGTATCTTGGCAGTTTGGAGAACAGTTAAGGAAATCTCTCATTGGCCCTTGAGTCCAACTGAACAACAGTAGTTGTTGGAGAGTTGAGAGACATTGTAAGGGGCACCACACCCATCATTCACCACCTTTTTAAAAAAACCCAGTTTAGTCTGATCATATCTGGATCAGGATAGCCTGGTTGCTGTAGTCCATACATTGATTACCTTGAGACTAGATTACTGCAGTGTGCTCTAGGTGGGACTACCCTTGGGCCTGATCTGTCAGTTTGAGGATTTGGAACAGACAGAGCAATCCTAACCCTAGCCCTGATAGCCCCTGCTGCTCAAAGGAGGAGGAGATAATGGTTGGGGTCTCAGCTGTTCCTCCTCTTTGCCATACCAGATGCAGGACCTTCTGTCAGTGAGCCAACTCAAAGGATCCAGTGGATCCTTTGTGCCCCAAACACCCCATTTCAGGCCTTTCACCAGCTACTACCAGCAGGAACACAGCCCGCACAGAGAGAGCCCCAAAGCCTTCAATGAGCATAGCTGGGGCTTCTACAGCAGCAGAACCTTCCCCATCTCACTGACAGAGCCTAGTGGGTCCAAGTGGAGAGACAATTCTGCTGAACCCTAACTCCCTCCAGGAGTGTGGATCAGGGGAAGGGTTGCCAGGTTCAGGGCCTGAGACTGATCCTGTATCTTTAGGAGAAGAGAAGGTCAGCCAAGTGCAGGTGTTCTTGCAACCCTGTCATGGGAAAAAACATAAGGTGGAATTCTCCCTTCCCCCTGCACAACCTTTAAAGATGCAGAAGACCTCTTGGTTGCAAGAACACCTGCACTTGGCTAACTTTCTCTTCTCCTAAAGATACAGGATCAGTCTCAGGCCCTGAACCTGGCAACCCTATTCCTATGAGATGTTTGTTTAACGTATTGCTTGACTACTTTGAATTTTGTTTTGTAATAATAAGTTATGCATTTTGTCATGTTGTGAGCTACCTTGAGCATAGATTACTATGGAAAGGTGGCATACAAATAAACCATGATGTTGATGAATAGCTAACATTTTGCTACCCTGTCATGACAACTAAAATCAGCTTCCTCAAGTGCCACCCTCCTCTGTCCAATGGTAGGACTGGCCCTGGGTGTCTTTTGGGGCCTGGATATAACATGTGAAGGTGATTTTGAAAGAAAAATGAATGCAGTCAGGGTATACTTTGAAATATTATGCCAGTAAGCCCCCAATTATACAGCAGAGGATAGAAAAGGGCCACAAAGCAGTTGGGTATGACAGAGCAAAGAGGAGAAAACTGAGGCTAGTAAACATTGGGGGTAGTCATGCTTTTCCTGTACAAGTCCCTCTGAGAGCCACAGGATGTTATCAAGTCCTGACTTGCTGTTGTAATTCAAATCGCAAGGAGATGAGTAGTCCCATGCAATAGCTGCTCTGAGCTATGGATAGCTGGATGAGCCTTCTGGAGCTTTTAAAAAAGGAAGCTTTTTCTTTTTTTTAGAGCGGCAGTGCTGCACCCTCAGACTGCTTCATAAGTACTTTTATTTTTGTAAGTTTTAGAAATGTGTATTTCAGTGTGGATTTTAAAGGATTTCCCCCTTTCAAATCCACACAGAAGTGGAACAGGAAAGGTTTAGTCCTGTCCCCCTATAGAATTGGGATGGACAGAACTTCAGTGGGTCCATCCATCCCAAGATGACATTATGGGCAAAGTTTTGCTTTAGAATGAAGATGAGTCAAGGCCTAATAGGAGACATTAGTAATCAGGATGTTATGGGGACTGTGTCATTTTTTTTAAAGTATCTATAAAGATTACATTTCTGTAAATATAAACTATTTTTCTTGCCTATTTAAAAATAATTGTCACAGCCTCCATAACATCCTGACTAGTAATGTCTCCCTGTCATAGGAAAGGATGTATTAGAATTTATATGTTGATCATTAGGGTAAGGGGGAAAAAAAGAAACACATTTGGATAAAGTCAAGTTTGGATGAGGAGGAGGAGAATGTGAAAGACACCATTCCCATTGGCTGGAAAAATGATAGAACTTCCATATGATTGGCAGCTTTTGTTCTAATGTTGGATTGGCTCATGTTGCAGGTTAGGTCTGATTGGACAGTGGGGTTCTAGAGGCCAGTTGGACAGTTAGAAAAACCAGATGGAAAATATGGTGAACTTGGCAAGAGGGGTGAGAACTGGGGGAAAAGTGAGTAAGAAAGGAGCTGCCTCAAAAGTGTCTGTAGGAATGTAAGACATGAGTATTTTTATATTTATACCCTACCTTTCCTCAAAGGAGCCCAGGGTAGAGTCCTTGGTTCTCCCCTTTATATCATCACAACAACCCTGTGAGGTAGATAGTCTGAGAGATTACCTGGGGGAACTTCACAGCTGAGTGCGGTTTTTTACTTAGAAACAAGTGCCATCAAATTCAATGAGACTTAGGGCCAAACTACCCATGAAGCTGTATGTGTCACACTGGGTTTTGAGAATTTTTTTTTAATTGTAAAGGCACAGCGTCCCTCCATAAGAACTGGGACCACAACACATTGGGAGGGAGGAGTTAACCCTTTTTGTCTCTGCCATTATTGTCCCAGCAACAAAAAGCTGCCGCTAGTCCCAGAGGAGTGCTTTGATTGGTGACCACGCTGGCAATGGAAAATTCATGATGAAACCTTGACCTAAGCAGCCAGAATATAGTCTTTGTTCCATAAGAATTCAGGATCTTAATAATATGCAATTACTTTTGACAATCATCACTATCACCCTTGGGGGTGGGGGTGGAAATCCACCTTTTAAAGTCACTCACGGTGAATTGGGCAGGTTCCTTAAAAAAGGTCAAGGAAGAGTAAAGCAGGTGTGGGGAACCTTTGGCCCTCCAGGTGTTACTGAACCACAACTCCCATCACAGCTCTCAGAAATGAGAGAAGAGATGCTTATGTTTGACTAGACTGGAAATGTTTTTCATGTCTAACTCTGGTTCACAGATTCTGACAACTTATTTTATAATCTTATATGTTATAACATTTATATTATCAAAATGAATTCTTTGTTTGGAGTGTTAAATTGTGCTTGAATAGGCATTGGACTGATATTGTAATGCTATATTGACATACATTTTGTCTGTTGTGTTGTGCGCCCCCTTGAGTTCATTTGTGTGGAAAGGCGGCATACAAATTAAATCAACTATTGTCATCATCATCCCTGATCACTGCTTGCTAGGACTGATGGGAATTATAGTTCAGCAACTTCAGGAAGGGCAAAAGTTCCTTCACCTGCAGTAAAGGGAACTTCAAGAAGCAGCAGAAACCCACCCTTTATCTAGTGGGATCCTATGGAGAGCATCTGGATCCCACCCTAGTTTTCTGTGGCCATTACACCCAGGGAGGTTATCAGTCCACAATATTTTGCTGCCTGCTACTTGAAGGCACATAACAACACACAACAAAGGGCTAACACTTTGAAAAGGCTTGCTGTACCATTCAGACACCAGTATCCCCCTCCCTCACCATGATGCTGCCTTACGCAGATGGCAGAGTGAGGTGGTGAGCAGTGGTGAGGTTTTGGAGGAGAGAGCTGTCTGTGTCACATGGCCTAAGCTGTGCCTCCTAAGCTAGTATGTTGTCTTCAGATGCAGTGGAGGGCATTGTCCCCTCACCATTGCTGAAGTAAGATTCAATGGCTTGTTGGTTTTTTCTGAAGATATGGAGCGTACACCTTCCTGCCACCACCAATCCACCTTGTCCTTCACCTCAGGCAGCAAAATGCTCTGTGCCAGTCCGTTGAGAAGGAAATCTGAGGGAGATTGGGCCTTTTGCCAGGACTGTAGTATTTTAAGCTTCCTTCCTACCCCCTCATGAAGCAATTAGAAGATACCCCAGGGCAAAGGTGGTCTCTCTATCTGGCCCTTGGAGCTGTCCCCAGGCCACACCCATGACTAGCCCTGGATTCAGAGGGGTGAATGAGTGCATGTAAAAACTAGTCTATTGTATGTAGGCAACATTAACATTTGTTGCTGCACCCGCTTTTGTCTCTGGTCCTCCCACCACTGGCAGGTGACCCTTGAAAGGTTTCCAGAAAGGGAGTGTGGCCACCCAGACTGACAAAGGCCCCTTCCTCCCAACCCCAGAGGCCTCTGCAATATTTCAGTGCAGGCATCTTCTCGGTTTGTGCAGAGCACCTGTTGGGGGCAAACTGCACTTCACATTATTTATTTATTTATGGGATTTATATCCCGCCCTTCCTCCCAGTAGAAGCCCAGGCTGGCATGCTTCAAATGAATGGTTTGTTCCCAAAGCAGTGGAGAGTCCGACGTGAAATGACAAGAGCCTTTACGAAGGGGGCCCATAGGTTTAGAAATGGCACCTCATGTGGCCCTCTGCAGCATGTGTACGGCACAACTTCTCATCCAGCCAGGTGCCCCTCATGAAATCATAGCACTACGGTGAAGGTCTTTGGGGAACCGAGGGGGGGTGGCAGCACTAGGAGGCGAGTTTAAATAATGATGGTAGGGCTGTAGCCTAGTGGTAGAGCACCTGCCTTGAATGCAGAAGGTCCCAGCTCCAATCCCTGATGTTTCCAGGTAGGGCTGAGAGAGAACCCTATCTGAAACCCTGGAGAGCTGCTTTCAGTCGTTGTAGGCAGTACTGAGCTAGATGAACCAGTAACACACCTCCTTACATTCCCGATGATAGCAGCAGGAGGAAAACTGGCGAGTGATATGGCTAGGTACTAAGCAGAGTGACTCTCAGGCTTCTCTGAGAGGATCCTTCAGCCCTGGGGGCTGGATGTTCCTGGCCAATGCACACAGGGGGTGGGGGAGTAATGACATCATGGTGGCAGTGTGGGGGAGAGGAATGTAGCCTCAGATTGAAGAAGTTGCCTACTGTTGCTTAAGTTTACCTTTTACCCTCTGCCATGCTCATGAAAAAATGGAAATGGACTGCCTTCAAGTCGATTCTGACTGATGGCGACCCTATGATTAGGGTTTTCATGGTAAGCTGTGTTCAGAGGTGTTTTACCATTACCTCCCTCTAAGGCTGAGAGGCAGTGACTGGCCCAGCTTCATAGCTGTGTGGGGATTTGAACCCTGGTTTACCAGGTCATAGTCCACCACCTTAACCACTACACCACACTGGTTCCATGCTCATAGGGTAGCGAAAGGGGGATTTCCATCCTCCTCCTCCTCACTTCAGTCTGATCAATAATAATAATAATAATAATAATAATAATAATAATAATAATAATAATAATAATAATAAATTTATTAGTCGCCCATCTGGCTGGATGTCCAGCCACTCTGGGCGACGTACAAGATAAAAACAATACATTAAAACGTTAACATTTAAAACCATAACAATAAAAACCTAACCCACCCCAAAAGCCTGCCTGAAGAGCCAGGTCTTCAAGGCCCAGCAGAAGCTCATCATAGAAGGGGTATGGCGGAGATCATTTGGGAGAGAGTTCCACAGGGTGGGGGCCACTATTGAAAAAGCCCTCTCTCTAGTCCTCACCAGTCTAGCTGTTTTAACCGGTGGGATCGAGAGAAGGTCTTCTGAGGCTGATCTTGTTGAGCGGCATCCCTGATGATGCTGGAGGCGCTCCTTCAGATAGACTGGGCTAAAACCATATAGGGTTTTAAAAGTCAAAACCAACACCTTGAATTGGGCCCGGTAAACAACCGGTAGCCAGTGCAACTCCTTCAGCACTGGAGTGATGTGATCTTGCTGGCGGCTGCCTTTAATCAGACGAGCTGCCACATTCTGTACCAGTTGCAGCTTCCAGACCGTTTTCAAGGGTAACCCCACGTAGAGCGCATTACAGTAATCTAGGCGAGAGGTGACCAGGGCATGTACTATCGGTGGGAGCAGATGGTTGGGAAGGTAGGGGCGCAGCCTCCGTATCAGATGGAGTTGATACAGCGCCGCCCAGCTCACAGCTGAGACTTGAGCTTCCATGGTCAGCTGGGAGTCAAGAATGACCCCCAGGCTGCGGACCTGGTCTTTCAGGGGCAATCGTACCCCACTGAGCACCAGGTCCATATCCCCCAGCCTTCCCTTGTCTCCCACAAACAGTACCTCGGTTTTGTCAGGGTTCAGCTTCAGTTTATTCCTTCCCATCCAGCCACTCACCGACTCCAGGCACTTGGACAGGGTTTCTACAGCCAACCTCGGTGCAGATTTAAATGAGAGATAGAGCTGCGTGTCATCCGCATACTGATGACATTGCAGCCCAAATCTCCTGATGATTGCCACCAGCGGCTTTATATAGATGTTGAACAGCATCGGGGAGAGGATGGAACCCTGTGGCACCCCACAAGTGAGAGGCCAAGGATCCGAAATCTCATCCTCCAATACCACTCTTTGGTACCTACCAGAGAGGAAGGAATGGAACCACTGCAATACAGTGCCCCCCACACCTAACCTCTCCAGGCGGTCCAAGAGGATAACGTGGTCAACGGTATCGAAAGCCGCTGAGAGATCAAGGAGGACAAGGAAGGTGCATTCGCCCCTATCCCACGCCCTCCTCATATCATCTACCAAGGCGACCAGGGCTGTTTCAGTCCCATGTCCAGGCCTGAAGCCCGATTGAAATGGATCCAGATAATCCGCTTCCTCCAAGTGCACTTGCAACTGTTTTGCCACCACCCGCTCAATCACCTTGCCTAAGAATGGCAAATTTGAGACTGGGCGAAAGTTGTTCAGATCTTGGGGATCCAAGGAGGGTTTCTTTAAGATTGGTTTTATTACTGCCTCCTTGAGCGGTGATGGCATTACTCCCTCTTCAAGGGATGCATTTACCACCATCTTGATCCCCTCACCCAGTCTATCTTTGCAGCTCATAATGAGCCACAATGGGCAAGGATCGAGTAAGCAAGTGGTTGGCTTTAAAGTTGAAAGCACTTTGTCCACTTCATCAGATGGAAGAAGCTGGAACCGATCCCACACCACCAGAGCACCACTGGTCACCTCTGGCTCACTCACTGTGTCCACAGCGCACGGAATAACACTCTTAATACGATCGATTTTCTCCGCAAAGTGTTTAGCAAACTCGTCACAGGAGACCTTAGCATGTTCCATTGGTTCCGGAGCAACTGGACCGACCAGGCTCCGGACCACTTGGAACAGTCTCCTGGGACAACACTCTACAGATGCAATAGAGGCAGCATAAAAATCTTTTTTTGCTGCCCTTATTGCCACATGATAGGCTGCCGCACAACCTACCATAGGGCAGAGGGAGTCTCAGGTAGGCAGAGCTTAGAGTGTTCCTGCTTTTAGAGGGCAAAAACCGCCAGGGATTGTTTCTAAAAAAAAATAACAAAACCCAGACATTTCCATCTTCCAAAAGAAGGTCTTATTCTTTCAATAGAAACTGGCAGGTCACAAATGGAAGGGCCAACAAATGCTGCAGAAGGGGCACACAGCACCCACTGGAACTACTAGTGGTAATATCATTGGTAGAACATCTGCCTTGCATGCAAAACATCCCAGGTTCAGTCCCCAGTATCTTCAGATAGGGCTGGGAGAGACCTCAGTCTTCAACCCCGGACAGCTGCTGCCAGTCAGCGTAGACAATACTGACTTGGGCTGACTTGATATAAGGCAGCTTCCCTGTTCCTACTCTGTCTAATAACTAGGGATGGAAAGATCTGTCTGCTTTGGTGCTCTCAGATTCTGATTTTTCTAATCTGAAATTCAATCCTCCACATTTCTGCAGCAATTTGCAACTTTTTAAAAAGAAAACGAATGAAAATTTATCAGCATTTTAGTGTGAATTTCCCCTAATAAATACATTTTTGTATGCAGTTTTAACCAATATACACATTTTTGCAAGCAATTTATCCTAATATAACACATTTTTGTATGGTATTTACACTAATGCATTCATTTTTATACACATTTTCTCCTAATACATGCATTTTAAAAACCATTGCTTGGTTAGAGAACTGCATCGCAAAATTCAGATAAGTGTGACTTTCAAAGGATGACTGCCTTTTGGTCCTCATATTGTTTGGGAAATTGCAAATTTAATAAATTCATTTTTAAATGCAAACTGAATTAAATCCCCCCCCCCCCCGATCCCGACTAATAACCTTTCAGCTGTCTCTTGAATAACCCCATGATCTGAAGCAGTTTTCAGGTGATAATGTTTAACTCTCATGTGTTGAAGGGTTCACCTGTTACTTTCTGCCTGTGTAGCCTCTATTAAAGAGAAAGGAGCAGACAGTGGATATTTCCTCTCCCATGGGCAAAATGACAACCCTAAGCTTTGCCTCCACTGTGTCTGGTGTACAGAAGTGGAGTGTTTTACTGCTGAAGCAAAAATGGGAGTGGCCTAATGCTGTTGGAAAAGGTCAGGTTTAACATGTTATTTATTTATTCATCTCCCAGTCATTGCAGAGTTTTGAACATCTCCTTCTGTTGTAGCTGTGGGAGGAAGATGAGGCTGAGCGGAGACTATAAAAAGAGTGAGCATGATGTGCAGTCTTCATGCCTGTCAGATTCCCTGACTGAGAGTAGAGATGGTTCCCTTCATAGCTTTCCTCATGTACACCTGGGCTCTTCTACCAATACTTGTAGCATGTAAAGGTAAGTACCATTCCACCTATCACTTCTGGCTCCTTTCAGCTGGGATAATGTGTGTCAGTGTCGTGGAGTTTGACTTACAACAGATCTCTTGTAATTGACCTTAGGTTTATCATTCAACCCCTTTTTTTGGTTTTTTTTTTTGCACATTAAGAATAAATAAAAACCCATAAAGTAAAAGACTTAAAAAAATGACAGTGGGTAGGGAAATGTTTTTCACTCTGTCTCATAATATTAGAACTAATGCAATGAAGCTGAATGTGTAAAGATTCAGGACAGATGAAACATACTTCTTTACACAGTGGCAGTGTGTAGTTAAACTATGGAATTCACTCCCACAAGATATAGAGATGGCCACCAACTTAGATGGCTTTAAAAGACAATTAAACAAATTCACGATGGATAAGGCTATCAGTACCTACTAGCCACAATGGCTATGTTCTGCATCCCCTCTTGGGGATGGCATGCTTCTGAATACAAGTTGCTGAGAACTGCAGATGGGGAGAGCACTGTTGTGTTCAGGTTCTGCTTGCAGGCTTCCCATGGGCATCTGGTTGGCCACTGTGAGAACAAAGTGCTAGACTAGATGGGCCTTTGGCCTGTTCCAGTAGGACATTTCTTATGTTCTTATGACAGGCTTATCTACAAACATAATTAGTAATTGTAGTATAACCAGTTCAGTTGAGAGCCAGTATGGTGTAGTGGTTAAGGTGTTGTACTATGACCTGGGAGACCAGGGTTCAATCCCCCACATAGCCATGAAGCTCACTGGGTGACCTTGAGCCAGTCACTGCCTCTCAGCCTCAGAGGGAGGCAATGGTAAACCACCTCTGAATACCGCTTACCATGAAAACCCTATTCATAGGGTCGCCCATAATTCAGGATCTACTCAAAGGCAGCCCATTTCCATTTTTTCAGTTAAAATAACAAGTAATTTACCATCCAATTACATATCCCCCAAATATAGTTCCATTACAGCAAATAAAGCTCGACGTAACTCAGATTATGACCTGCCATCCAAACCCTTACAAAGGAACCCCATATTGAATAAAAGTTATGTTTACTTCTTCCAAGAAAATGGGATCACTGTTCGTTGCAGAAATTACACAGACGTAGACACACAATATAGTGTTCCTGACACATGTACAGTAGTAAACTATGTCCCCATATTTTAGAAATGTATCATTTATATTTTTTGTTGTATAAATAAAAAAATGGGGCAAAAATCCTTAAAAAATTGTTTTGAGGTTTTTTTGCGCCATCAGGGCACTTTTTTTTTATCCCAACCAATTGGAGTAAAATGTCCAGTACAGGAAGCAGATAAGTGCCCTTCTGATACAACAAATCTACCTTTGTTTTGCAACACATTTACCACCCTACATTTGAATTGGGGTACTAAAAGCCATAAAACTGTATACGTCAGTTTTATACTATGCTGGAAGTCACTTGGGGTAGAAAGCCACCCAGTAAACGATGCCTATCTTTTAGATTCTTGGAAGAGGTTTTTGTCTCATCTGCACTATACATTTAAAGCAGTATTATACCACTTTAAACAGTGATGGGTTCCCCCAAAGAATCCTGGGTACTGTAGTTAATTAAAGGTGCTGAGAGTTGTTAGGAGACCCCTATTCCCTCGCAGAGCTACAATTTCCAGAGTGGTTTAACAGTCAACCCCTCTTCCCAGGGAATTCTGTGAAAGTGCAGCTATATGGGCATTATCCTCAAAAACACCCATACACAAAGGTGGGCACATCTTCACACAGTATGCATGCATAGAGATTATGCTAGCTTCCTGTAGTTAGGATTGCTCCTTTAGTCACTACTTTAGTCAGTTAGAGTAGACCTGCTGAAATCAATGGGAATTGCTAGTCATGAATAATGTAAGTCCTGTTGATGTCAATGGATCTATTCTAAGCATGATTAAGTCTGGATCCAACCCTCAGTTTTTAGAGACAGTGTAACTCTGTTTGCCAAGACACTGAGAAATTACCAGCACTAGGTGCCACCATGATCTGCTTCTGATCTTCTGACCAGCACTGCCCATTGTTGGTAGGTAGGATGCTAAACTAGATGGACAATTTATTTCACCCAGCATATCAACTGTTAAGTTCCCAATTTATAATTGTATCTATATAAAAATGTAATTTTATGTAAACAGTATATTCTGTTTCCCAAATCAGTCAGCTGGCTGAATGAGGGGAGAGGTTGGGTGGTTGGAAAAGGTAGAAGAACGTATCTAACATATCCTCTGTCTTTCTTGAGTTGAAACAATCCCTCTCCCAGATACCTGAGCATCACTTGTCAGACAACTGATACATGGCAAGTTGAATGCTTAACATGCCTAGCTGACCCACAGCTTGGCTTGGCTTTGAATGCCTTCTCATTCCTACCCAACTTGCCTAGCTGGCCACTGGAAAGATAAGAGCAGGTAGTTTGTGTGCAGACTCAGAGACTCAATGATGCACAGGGGAGAGCTGAAACTGAAGTGGGGCAAAAATATAGGACCAGACTGAATCGGGAGATAATTCGGTTAGATATTTCAGTAAAAGCGGTAATAGAACAAAGCAGAAAGGAGATACCTAGGTAACTACAATCAGCTGTGTTTTAGGAAGACAGGATGAAAGATGCAGATCCCTAATGTAGAGATGCCATGTAATGAAGTAGAAATCACCCACTGAGGGTGCTCCTGTATAAGCACAGAACTGGAAAGAAAGCAGAGGGGAAAAATTCACTAACACAACCAGCTAGGCATCACTTTTGTAGGTCCATGAAATTTTTATGCACCAGCCAACCCTTATTTCCCCTATGGAGCATTCTAGCAAACCTTTATCCTGGCTCACTATACAATGACCTCACAAGATCTCATAAATGGCCACCCCCCCAGCCAATGAAATATAAGGAGGTTTTTGTGAGGTCATAACAGCAGCAGGCTAAAAGCCTACAGGGATTACTAACTCAATAAGGAGGCAAGGTTCCTCTAAAGCTTGCTGGTGTCTGAAGATTTTATCTAATACCAGCTTGCCAGAGTCCTGTTCAGGAAATGCACAACATGGATGGGAAGTATGGGTCTAATGTCCTCATGTACACAGGCCGTGCCCTCTCTGTGTTGAGTAAGGGAAGTTCTGAAGAGGACTATCTACCTGCATACACTTGAACCCAAAAGATGTAAAGGATGGGTAAAAATAACAATAATTATAACTGGTTCCTGATTGCACAGAGTTTCTACTTACGTTCAAATTAATTCAAGTAGAAACCCCAACATCCAAAGGTTGGGGACTGAGCAGTTGTGGTTGAGGACACCAGGGGTGGTGTGCATGCCTCCATGCCTCCTACTTGTGTTCATATTTCTTGTTTAGGCATAACATCTAGATAGGGCTCAAGTTTCAGCCTCAGAACCTTTTCCCAGAGCTCAGCTCTGGAATCCACCCAGAGGTTAGAATGAATTTCCATAGAATCTCCTACTAAAATATGTATGTATGTGTGTGTACATATATAAACAAATATCCATACATACCACGTTGCTGGGATCCAAGGAGCCAAAAGCCTGAGGAACAGGACAGACTTTGGCTGGTGCCTAATGAATAGCAACAAAGGGACCAGACAGATCTCTTTCGAGAAGGAGTTCTATTATCAGGGCACAGCCACAGAGAAGATCCTGTCTTTGGTAGCCATCACCATCTATCTAACGCCCATAGGTGGAGGCACCCAGAGAAGGGCCTTTCTGTGAAAGCCACAACTATGGGTGGGCTCATAAAGAACTAAGCAGTTCTTCTGGTCCCAGACCAATTTAGACTTTAAAGTTCAGAACTCACACAGTTGTGACCAGAAAATAACAACCACCTGGAAGCCAATCAAACTTTTTTCAGTAGAGATATTATGTGGTCAAACCAGTCAGTCCATACCAACAACCTCACTGACATATTCTGTATCAGTTAAAACGGGTGGGGAACCTGTAACCTTCCAGATACTTAACACATTTTTATTTAGGCAACCCTACATCCAGACATGTAGAATGGTGGCATGTGATTTCATACTTATGTTTACTGTTGATTTAAATTATCCTTTGAGTGTTTTCAAATACCTGCTTTTGACTGGGTATTTTTAATCGATAATTTCAATGTTTAATTTTTTTTGTAGACTGCCTAGAGGTTTTGTAACAAGCAGTATAGAAACATTTCTAAATAAATAAATAAATAAATAACCCTGATCATCCTTAGTGATTGGCCACACTAGCTGGGGCTGATGGGAACTGGAGTCCCGCATCTGAAAGTCCACAGCTTCCCCACCCTTGAGTGAAAGTTTTCAAATATTTTTTGAAGGCAGGTCCACATATAATGTGTTACAGTAGCCATGCCTGGATCTCATACAGCATGGACAACAGTGGTTGGGCCATTCCTTTCCAGCAGGGGATACATCTGGCACATGCACTGGTGCTGGGAAAAGGAATTCTGAGCTACTCCCAGTCCTGCCTCCTTTGCCTTTGGTCACCCTACCTCCCAAGTCAACTGTGTGTGTACTGGGGGGGGGGACACCAACCAGTGTGAATTGGCCTTTGCCTTTTGTGTTCTTCTTATTGCACAATTTCTGCTTAGTGTGGTCTCCGTTATTTCTCCTTTTCTCTCTGGTTCCCTTTCAGAGCCTCCACCCTGTGTCTTTCCCTTCCTTTTCAATGGGAGATACTACTCTTCATGCACCCAGGACGGCACTCCTGACCAGCAACTGTGGTGTGCCACTTCTGAGAACTACGACAAGGACCACAAATGGAAGCCATGTGCCATTAGTGGTGAGAGGTGTACAATCCCACTAGTATCACACCCTTACGGGCAGGGATGGGGGAGAAATTCAGCCTAGTCACATTTAAAGACAAACTCACCACATTCACACATTTTTAAACAATATGCCAAGGAAAACACAGCCTAAGTTTTCAATGCACTTCTCCAGCTAAATAATGTGTGCCAAAATGAATATAAGTATGCATATAAATGCATACATGAGTGAAAATAACATACAAAAATGCATTCTGTTAGAGAAATTTGTTTTGCAAAAATGTGCAAATGACAAATTGTATACAAAATGTATATTAGGAGAAATTTGCAGTAAAATAAGTACTTAAAAAAAATAAAATATCACAAACTTGTGCGGAAATGTGCAGAACCAAACTTAAGCCTGGAGAAATGAGGAATTGAGAGAAACTGAAACGAAGAGATTTGCACATCTCTATAGGTTAGTGTGTTGTCCTGCAGACTTTGCTTATTTACACACTGTAGCAAGCTCTGTTCTATGTGAAGAAATAAATCCCTATTCTGACAGCTTGTCCAAAAAGCTCCTGGAGTGAAATTTTGGCACCATTCATCTCTTCCCATCCATATATGCTGTTACATTAGAGTGGAGGATAAAGGCAGAGGGAAGAGGGTTTTCTGTCCACTCCACATTGTTTTCAAATTCTGTGAAAACGGAGAGAAAACATATCCCAAAATGGCATGATTTATCTCTTTATTCATTTAGAATATATCTATTTATCTATGCCACAAGGCAGTTTACAACAAAAATCAAATAAGATTAAAAAAAAAATACACAGAATCTATAAAATAACACAACAGCTCATAACAAATCACTGAATAGTAATTCCGAACAGCAGCAGCAGAACTAATCCATTTGTCTAACCAGGTCTCCTGCCAACCGCTGACCAAGAAGGTGAGTCTTAACCTTGGTTAAGGTGCATCAGACAACCACCTAAAACTCTGAAGACATGGGCCTAGGTGCACCTCAGTTGGGAGGGAGTTCCACATGTGAGGAGCGACCACTGAAAAGATCCTTCCCCTGCTTAGGGACTACCAAGAGGGCCTCATCTGCTGATCTTAAATCAGTGGCAGGTTGATATGGAAGAGGGCATTCTTGCCGATAGTGATAATTCTCTACATTTGGGAAATTAATTCTTAACCCCCCTCAACAACAAAATTCATCATATGGATTTTGAGATTATATACTTCATAGTATAGCTGAACATGAAACAGCAAGAATGTTAGTTTAGGGTTTAAACAACAAAAAAACTGCAAGTACCTCCCTTTGCACAATCCCAAATATATGGAAACATGTTTTATTATCTTATAGTGACTAAACTAGAAACTCAAACCGATGTGTTTCAATCTAACACAACAGCCAGACTCCAAATAAACAATCAAAATAAATCTTGCTAATTGGAAGGAAGCTTTTTGAAAGTAAAATTTAACTGAGGGCTCCTCCAGATGACTTGTATATTGTGCATTCATCCTGATTTGGATGGACAAAGGTTACGCAGAGGTTAGACATGTCCAGTATTTATGGATCGTTTGTTCTGATTTATTTGTGGGGAAGTTATACAACAGTAAGCATTCATCCTGATTTGCTTGAGCACTATATATACATCTTTCTGTTAATCATTTGTTCATACCAGGCCTTTCAGTGCATTTTCCTGTCACTTTCTTAGCCGCAAAAAGTCTGTTTTTTAAAGGCATTAATCTACTTTTATTGCTCAAATCTAAATTTCTGATATGCATTTGAATCCCTCCTGCAAAATATTGACAGCCTGAAGGTGAATGAAAAATAGAGGTGGGCAAATATGTCAATTTTGGCTTCTCTCAGTTTATCATTTCCCCAGTCTTAAGTTCAGTTTCCCACCTTTTAAAATTTGTGACTTGTTTTTTTTAAAATCCTAGTATTTAGCCCCTGATCTCTTCATTTCAGAAGGAAAATATGTTTAATTCCCCCCAATTATATATGTGACAACAACCCCTTGATAGAAGTAGTGTCTCTACAGACTCTATATGTTCCTTTGCCTGAGTGTTTTGATGTCAAATCCCATGGGCATCAACTGATTGTCGACTCATGCACACCCCCGGCCCTTTGCCCACCCACTTTGATTTTCCCCACCCCTTGTCAAAATGGATTGGGGGAGGTCAGGGTCTGGCCCACTGGCTGCATCCAGTTCCTCATCCTAGATATAGACTGTGATTTTTTTTAAAAAAAATGGATACTGTAAGGAAGAAGCAAGCAAATTGTTACTAGTGTTTTATTAGTAGAAATATGCATAAACACTGTTTTTGTCTTTTTTCTAGAGTACGGAGGTAATGCGGATGCAAAACCCTGTGTCTTTCCCTTCATCTACATGGGCCATACTTATTACACCTGCACCAACAAATTTGCACATAAAGGGAGGTATTGGTGTGCTACAACGGGGAGCTACGATAAGGACAAGAAGTGGAGCTACTGTGCTGACACCAGTACGTGAACTGGGAGGCTGTTGGATTGGAAGCCAGGGTTGCTTGGCAGAGTTGTTGGCCTTGGAAAATGCTTGGTTGTAGATTAAGCATTATTTTTACACATTACTTAGAATGCTCCTTTATGAATGCCATTGTCTGCAAATGCTGTTTGTAAGCTATCCCTTGCAAATGCCATGCTCTCCCTTTAATACCAACAGTGATCAGGCATCCACATAAACAGTGCAATTGCGAAAGGCCATGCATTGAAAATTGGAAGTGTATTCATTGCGAAGGGCACAGGATTCAGCCAAAGTGAAGCAGATTTTCCATTGACTTCAGCGGGTGAACTAAGCATGTGTTAATTTTTCTCCCACTGGAATTAATGGAGCATGAGCTGCAATCCTACACACCCTTATTTGGGAGCATTTTTTCATTTATTTACTTAAAGAACTTTTACCCCTGCCTTCAGACTGAAGAAGAAAAAAAGCCTTTCAGAATGGCTTACAACAGGCAATCAAAGGACTATGAATGGAGCATCCTTGCAGTCCTACCTCTCTTTCTGTTATAGCAGGGGTGGGAAAACATTTTCAGCCTGAGGGCCACATTCCCTTCTAGGCAACCTTCTGGGGGCCAGATGGATGCCAGTAGTGGGTAGAGCCAGAAGCAACAGCGGGCAAAGCAAAGAATGCTCATTTTACCATTGTATAGCAGGCTAGTTTCTGTGCACACTCACACATCCTGCTCTATTCTATATCCAGGCAAGCAAGAAGCATTATCAGAGGTCAAGGACACATTCTAGCCAGGCAATGACACTCAAGGAGGGTTCAAAGCAGGGCTGGTGAGTGGTATGGCTTGAAAGAGAGTGTGGCCTGGTGACAGTCCCTTGGCTCAGATAGAAAGGCTTGGAGGGTGCATTTGGCCCCAGGCCTGAGGTCCCCCATCCCTGTGCTATAGCCTGATTGATCTCAAAGGGACTTATAGTGGAGTAGATATGCATAGGAGTGTACTTTTTTAAGTACAAAGCTTGATTGTGATGTAAGAACATGCTCCGTGACTTAATCACTTACAGGACTGATCACCAAGCGTGTGTGATAGGGACAAAGAAGCATTGTGGCATCTAAGGGAAGCCCCTCCTACTCACTTTTCTCCACCTCTTCCAGGACTAGATGCAAGTTACCCTACAGGGGCCTGCTCCTTTCCTTTCATCTTTGAAGGCAAGGCATACTCTGCTTGCACAACAGATGGGAGACCTGATGGGAAGCTCTGGTGCTCTCTTTCCAGCAACTACGATGCGAATCCAATGTGGACATACTGTGAGCCCTCAGGTAAGCAAAACAGAGGAGTATGAGGGAGAGGCTATTCAGTGCCAACCATCTCTCTTCCCTGCCCCAAATCTGGGCTGAACCCCTACTTTTGAATTGTTATTGTTTCTTACCTGACCTTACAACAATTTCAAATGCAAGGTTAACATGATTTTCAAACAAATCACAGTCAAGGGTGGGTCCTAATTAAATATACTTCTGGTGTCATTTTATATAATACATTCCACAATGGAACGTATTATATAACAGAGTCCCATTGCAGTGACTGGGCATGAATTAAGTGCTGATGATTTCAGTAGAACATCAGTACAACTAACTTAATCGGCATCCAATCTATTCCTCTTACTGCTGGCTAGCATGCACAGGATATTCCTAACTACAGAATGCAACTGAATCTGAATATCACACCAATCCCCTCTTGATGTTGCTTCACCTAACAAACTCTTCTATCTGCTGTTTCCCCTTCAGATCCTGCCCCCTGCATCTTTCCCTTTATCTTTAGGAACAAGTCCTACTCTTCCTGCATAAAGGAAGGGAGTTCTGATGGGCAACTGTGGTGTGCCACATCGCCAAACTATGACAGGGACAGCAGATGGAAAGCATGCTCCCTTCAAGGTAAGAGTGTCTGCTGGTGACCAGGCTCTGCTAGGGGAAAACACCCCATTGTAATGACAGATCATGTAGAAATGTTGTTGCTTCTGTTATTATGGCTGCCAGCTTTTGTTTTAATCTTTTGAATCTGTTGCTGTTTTAATTGTTTAAAATGTTTTTAATCACTTGTTTCAAACTATATTATCAATAATATTAATAGTTTTAGTAAATCGTTTAGAGGGGTTTTTTTATCCATCAAGTGGTATATAAACTTTGTTAAATAAAATAAAATAAACTAGCAATGTGCCAGGTGCTGTACAGAATGTTCAGGTCCTTGAGCATCTAAAGTGAATTGCTGTATCAGGCCAGAAGTCAGAAGCCCGGTGCTCATAAGTAAGCAGTGAACATTACTTTTAGGAATGGGGGTGTCAGGGGGCCATGGAAGGAGGAGCAAGATATGAAGAAGGTCTTTCATAAAAAGTGATGCATATGAAGCTGATTTTGAGAGGGACAAGTAGGAAAACACTACTGCCCACAAGATGTAATGATGACCACCGAACTGGATAGCTTTAAAAGGGAATTATATAAATTCATGGAGGATAAGGCTATCAGTGGCTACTAGAGACAATGGCTATGTTCTGTCTCCACTGTCAGAGTCAGTACTCCTGTGTATAGTAGTTGTTGCAAATCAGAAGTGGGCAGAGTGCTATTACACTCATGTCCTCTGTGTGAGCTTTCCATGGGCTTCTGATTGGCCACTGTGAGAACAGAATGTTGGACTAGTTAGCCTTTGGCCTGACCTAGCAGGGCTCATCTTAGTTTCCCTGGTTTGCCTTTATCTAGTCCTTGAATGCTGAGCCTTTGCCCCTCTTTGACAACAGGACTAGACTCTATCCCATGTTATTTTTGCACTTCATATATTTGCAGAGCATGGAGGAAACTCCAATGGCCAGCCTTGTTTCTTCCCTTTCACCTACAAGAACCAGACATTTAATGACTGCACCAATGAGGATGAGGAGAACGTCAGGAATGGGAGATTCTGGTGTTCCACTACAGAGAACTATGATGTAGACCACAAATGGAGCTTCTGTGCTGACACAAATTTGAGAAGTGGAGAGGTGATATTAGCAGGTTAGCACCAAGCTGCCAAGGTGGGCTTGTAGGAGAAAAAATGGTTTCAGACATGCAGCCCAAACTTACACATGTTTACCATTGAGCAGATCTTATTCCTAAGTAAATGTGCCTTTGGCTGCAACGTATCAAGGTAATATTCCACAGGCTGCAATCCTGTGCACACTTATCAGGGAGGAGAGATGTAAGGAGGCAGTGACCTCTGTCCCATCCTGTGTTCACAATTAGTGCTGTTTTGGTTAAACTACAGTTCACCTTTGGCTAAAACTGACATTTTTCCTTCCACTGTCCATGATGCCCAAAACAAGCATAATTAATTATGTAATTATTATTATGTAGTTATGTAATATTACTTAATAATTATGTAATTGTTATGTAATTATATAATTAACTGATGAATTTTAGTGGAACAAAAATGTCAAAAACAATGCAGAAAAGAACATAATTATTTATGGCATGTTCATAGACTGAGGGTTGTATTCAGCTAAGTCCTACTCAAAGCAGACCCATTGGAATGAATGGACTTAAGTTAGTCATGTCTATCAACTTCAATGAGACCACCCTAAAAAACCAACAATAGCTGATACAGTTCATGTTCAGTGGTACGATTTCCATTCCTGACCTCAGGCAAACATGAATTGTGGCAATTTCTGCTCCCAATTCCATTTCCAATGGAATTCTCCATCATCCCTTCCTGGGAACATAGCGGGACTTGAAGGGAGGCAGTGGTGCCAACGAAGGGTTTCTTCCCAATGCAAACAGCATCTTCAGCTTTTCATCATGGCCACAGCATGGGAATAAGGAGTTTTCCTCCCCCATTCCACAGCTGCTGTGATCCCAATAATATCATCCCCCAGTGGCTGCTGTTTGTGTTTTTAAAAAAATGCTAAATGCAAAAACATATTGCATCATGTTTTGTCTGGTCCTCAAAGAAGGCAGGTAAAGCAGCAGCAACAGCAAGAAGGAGAATTGCTATTTCCCAAGTGGCCTGTCTTTGTTTTTTCTTGGCTGACATTGGGGAAGGGACATCGTTTGGTGGCAGAGCATCTTTTTTTCATGCAGAAGGCCCCAGGTTCAGTCTCTGGTATCTCCAGGTAGGGTTGGGAGAGACCTCTGTCTGAAACCCTGGAGAGCAGCTGCCTGTCAGTGTTGACAGTATTGCGCTAGGTGGATCAATGGCCTGACTCATCATAAGGCAGCTTCCTATGTTCCTATGAGAAGCAGCAGGGCATGGGGTTTTTAGAGGTTGGCAACAGATCCTCTGCTACGGCCTTGGCAGGTGACCAACAATGACAACTCCTGACACCAGCTCTTCTAGTATATGTCATGCAGAGTACATTAGCAGCTCCTGGGGCTTAGTGAGTTTTGGACTCTAGCCCAGGTGACCAGTACCTGAGAGCCATTAGAGAGGTATAGCCTCCCCCCGTTCCTGTCCCGAAATGCTCCCAAACTTGGCTGCCGGTGCCTCCCATAGCACCGCTGGCTTCCCATGAACTGCTGTAGGTAAGAAATTTATCCTGATTTCCCCATGCTGGTCTGTGCCTGTTTCTTGGTATAACAAGGAAAAGGAAAGGCTCCCTCATGGTCACCCTGGTTCCCAGAGGGAAGTTACAATCCTATAGCAATGTTCCTACCCAAGCTTCCAAGACTGGAGACACATGATTATAGAATGAAGACAGATATATCTATCTATATATTGATACTTATCTATTTTTCCTGCCATGTCAAAAATGCTGCTTGGAATGCATATTCTTGTGCTAGAGTTGCCTCTCTCATGGCTTTTCCCCCATCTCACTGCTCCCCCAACATTCCCAGGACAAGATGGAGATCAGTGTGTCTTTCCTTTCACCTACAAGGGCAAGACTTACACAGGTTGTACATCAGCTGGGACGATCAACTGGAAGTACTGGTGCTCTCTCACCAAAAACTATGATGCGGATCGCAAGTGGAAAAACTGTGAGCCTTCAGGTAGGAACCAATGCTGGTTGCTGCTTCAGTACTTTATAGTGGGCATGGTTGGTAAGAGCAGTGCCGATAGTGTCATTGATTAGGAAACTTTTTTTTTGCACTTTGCCAATTTGTGCAGTTTTGTATCTACATTTATGTTCCCCCGAAGTCCTCCCTCCTTTTTATGCTTTAATCCAGCCCCCCAAAAACTCTATTTTGACTTTCAACAGATTTAAAAAAGCAAGATGAGCCTCAGCCTTAAAGATAAGAGACACCAACAACTGTAAGTACAAGATAAGTGTCTTTCACAGTTCCTTACCTTTTATTTGTTTCTTTTGCTCAGGGGTGGGGACATTTTTCCAGCCCAAGGGTCAGATTCCTTTCTTGGCAATCTTCCAGGGGCCACATGCCGTTGGTGGATGGGGCTAGAGGCAAAAGCAGGCAGAGCAGTCAGTGCAAATTTTACCTTTGTACAGCAGGCTAGTTTCTTTACACTCTCGAATCCCTGTCTGCCCTCCATCCATACAAGCAAGCCAGGCAGAAACGCTCAAGGAGGATGCAAAGGGCCGTAAGGCTCATGAGGATGTGCGGCCTGGGGAAAGTCCTGAGGGCCAGAAAGAGAAGCCGGAGGTTCACCATCCCTGCTTTTGACCCTCATGTTTACACACGCAAGGCTGTTCAGAAGAGTCACTCCACCCTATGGAAGGGAAAGTGAGCCTTAACCTCCTTGGTCTCCCTGCTGATACCCACATGCCTCCTGGCCCTTAATCTCTGCCCTCCATTCAGTGTCACTATGCCTATTGCCTTACACAAGTTGGAGGGAGAAGTGGGGAGCTCCATGAGTGGAGGAGACTTCCTGCTTCAGTCTTTCCCCTCCAACCCATGCAGCATGAGGGGTGGTGATGCAAAGAAGGCAGAGCATGGCATGCTCATTTCTGCTTGATTGTAGCAGCACACCCAAATAAGGCTGATGTCTGTGCAACATCTGAAAGTGGGAGGCTATGCATGTACAGCTGAATGTAATCTGGAACCCCAATCATGGAGGTCTCCCAATCATGTGGAGAGCCTATGGATGTATATATGTACCTACGACAGCTCCCTTGTTCAGGTGTCATCTGCAGTTGTTGGTGGGCAGGCTGGTAGGCTGCACCTCATATGGGGCAGGACAGCAGGTGTGGTCCTAATCTCCCTCCACATGTTGGATGGATGGATAGGTTTATTGCGGTCACAGACCAAAAAAACATAAAAATATGTCGACATACAAATATCAAATACAGCAAACACTGTTAAAACAATTCGAACCATCTTAAAAACATTCAAGTTACCAAAGTTTTCCTACATTGAATCGCTATGGCACAAAATTTGGCAATTTTCTTCGTTACATTAGTAAATCGATCAGCCAGCAGGTACTCCACATAAAATGCTTCACTTCTACCAGGTAATAAATCTAAAATAGGTGTAATTAGTTGGCCTCTAAGGTCGTAATAGAAGGGGCAGTGTAATAAAACATGCGTAACTGTTTCAACTTCATCTTTACCGCATGGACATTTTCTATCGTTATATGGAACTTTTTAAAATCTACCCTCTAGAAGCGCCAATGGTAAGATATTGAATCTTGCCAATGTGAATGCTCTACGCCATTTAGGTAATGTGAGACTAGATAGATATGCCATAGGTGCCAAGGGTTTGATATTATATCTATGCTTCCTAACTAGCATCAATTGTTGCTGGTAGTCTATATCTCTAGCTCTCTGTAAGATGTTTGCCTTGGCCTTTATATAACCCATATATAAAATCATTGGGATAGAAAATCCTAGGGTTGATATTTTATCTAATAGTATCTTTTCCCATGATGACTGGAAACTATCTTAGGGTATGGGGAGCCAACCCTACAGGATTAAATACTAACTTTAGCCAAAAGGTAATTCTGTGACACCAAATACGAGATTCTATAGTTGGTAAACCTGTTTCTAATCTTAAAATAACATTTGGTACACAGGAGGGAACTGTTAAAATAGATCTAAGGAAGGAGTTTTGTACTGCCTCCAAAGGTGCAAAATTCAAACATGTGGTGGCTTGTGAACCGTAGATCAACTGCGGTATTATTTTTGCCACAAACACTTTAATAACTGCAGGTATAATCTGTCCCCCTTTGTTATAAAAAAAGGGTAATAAGGCTTTCAAGGTTCTTTTCGCATTTAAAATTGTCATTTTCGTATGTAATTGCCAGGAGTTAGATGATTGAAAAGTTATCCCCAAGTACTTAAAAGCTGCTACTTGATCTATTAGATATCCATTTAAACACCAGAGATGGTTCGGCCTTCTTTTTTTTGTAAAGGTCATAACTTTTGTCTTTTGATCTTTTTAATCTTCCAAGCTCTGCCTTTAGTGCTGTCGTTAACTTTTTGAGCTTAAACCAAATTTCTACCTTTGCTTCTGCAGACAAAGTGGCAAAGGTATCTAATAAGGTTATTTCTTCCGGTAAAAATTGGCTTGCATCTTTATTTGTCTCATCCTTTATATCCGGCATATTGGACTTCACATTCAGCTCTTCTTCTTGCAGTGAAGATGGATATTTGTCTATTTTATGAGAAGGTGCCATTAATCTTTGCGGGGGGGCTAAGTTTTCAAAAAAACTTACAATATGTATATTGTGCTCTAATAACAAATCTCTCTTACTATATAATAATCTTGTTTTGTCTTTCAACAGTAGTGTTACTATAGCTCTCGCATTAATATAATTATAAAAAAGATATTTGATGTCTACAATATCATTCTTCCGAATAAGTCCAGGAGATGATTCATTCACGACCTTTATTAGATGTTGTTTTCTTTCTTTCTGCGTTTGATATCCTTTTGGTTTTGGAAAATTTATTATTGCCAGCTTTTTGTCATTTAAGGTTAGATCCCACTCCCTACCATTTTGAATTGTGGGGGAAGGTTTTATATTGTCCATGGGCATTATTGTCAAATCATGCGTAGTAGCAACCTGAATTTGCGATGTAAAGTTAGGGTTATCTAACTTATTGTCGATATTTAGTATTCCTTGTATACTCTGATTTGGCATTAGTTGGGAGTCTTCCAAAGCAGGGAGAGCTTTGATCCTTGTCTTACGTGTCTCTTTCTTTCTATTTTTCTTTCTTTTTCTTTTCTTCTTTTTGGTTGGCTCTTTCGGTATTTCTAATAGCTTAAAGAGTCTTTCAAATTTCATATGGCATCTGCGGTGACTCCTAATAGATTTTATATTTTTACTCTTTTTTACAGCTTGAGTTGAAAACTTAAGTCTCTTCTCTTTTTCCGCCACTAGATGGAGGTTTATCCTTTGGGTTGTCTGGCATGCCTGCGTGTCTGTTTTTATATTCTTTCTCTCTGTATTAGAGTAAGGCTCCCTTTTTACAATGAGTTCTGTTAAAGTTGTTAGGAGAGAATTTGCTTCAGCCACAAATTTGGCAATTTGAGTAAGTGATTGAGACACCATCTGGCACCAGTCGTCCTTCATTATTGTTGATTGTAGGTTAGATGGTTCAAATTCATTTATCTCTCTCACACATGTTGTAGTAGGCTGCAGCCTGGTTTTAAACTCCTCATAGCAGTTAGAGGATTCCAGTGGTGGCATTGAACCCTCATCAGTTGCTACCGATATGTTTATCTCTTTCATAGACCAAGCCATAACCTGGGAAGCTCCTAGCCCTTCTGCTTCCTCAATTTCTTGGGCTAAGTTCCAGAGGCAGTTCTCTTCATTGTTTAAAGGCCAAGTAGGTAGATTTTTTACATCCCAATCTATGGCTGGACTTTCCTGGATCAGGATTTCTTTTGACTCTGGCTTAACTTTCGTCTTAGTTACATTATCATACGGATGGTAATACTAAGTAATTTTGGCTTGCTTTCCTTCAGTAACTATTTGCACATCCTCTTTACCCGGTATGATGCCTAAGTCTTTACATTTTTGTCTGGTGAGAACCATGTTATTGAGTAAAAAATTTAACCCAAGGAGTTGCAAGGCCTTTTGAGTTTTATTTATTCCAATACCGGAGCACATAGAATGCTATAAGTTTAAATAATTCCAGTTGTTTTCAATTTCTATTTTCAATTTAGTCATAGTTTCTAGGGTGTAAGGCATTCTTATCTTGTTAGTTTTATGCTCAGAACATTCCGCCTTCCTGCAACTTTCGCTCGACCTTCATGCAGAAGATAATAATAATAATAGGCAGGATAATGAGGCCAAACTTCCGCCTTATCAGTAATTTACTGAATTGTGTTCTTTAAAAGATACAAAAATATCACCAGTAACGAATATACTAACTCTTTTCCTTTGCTTTGTTGTTTTGTAGAGTACAGAGCATAGACTATCGTGTCCTCACTGCCTCGCGGCCATGTCCTTACTCCTTACTTAGACTCCTTACTTTTTGGGAGCAGGGTCCACATGTTAAGTGCATGGAGATGACCTAATGGAAAAGGCTACAGATCTCTGGGAATTGCAACCTATATTAGAGGTGGAAAACCTGGGGCCTGGGGTCAAATGTGGCCTTCCATGAGTAGGGTTGGTAACCCTATGAGTCTGGCCCCACCCACCACTAGAATGTGGCCCTGGGAGGTTGCTCAGAGGAGAATGCAGCCCTTGGGCTGAAAAAAGATTTCCCACCTATTACGGGGGTATCTATGATTTTGGGCCTTTTCCCATTCTCCACCAGTATGTATTGTAACACACCCCTGACCTATATCTTTTAACGATGTAATACTAATGAGCACTTCAGAATACCACGAATGACCAAAAGTTCATTTGGGAAGGAAGTAGTGATGGGCAAACTTCCTCTGGATTCACTTAGAATTGGGTTTAGGAAGTCAAGGTGTTCGTTGTTTTTTTTCAAAACACCCACCCACCCACGCATGGAAAATAGGTTGTTTTTCTTCTTTGTTAAAGTCCAGTTTGAAATTTGGGCCCAGCTATGATCTGAGTCACATAGCTCAGCATGCAACAGACTCAGAATGCTTCTCTCCTCAAAAGATCCTAACCTCTGTCCCACCACCCTCTTCGTTTCCCAGTTACTTGGTGATAGTGCTGGAAGCCTATTTCCAAGACCTTATATGCATATACTTCATATTTTGAAAGCACATTGTTTTCCCCAAAGAATCTTGGGAACTATAGTTTGTTAAGGATGTTGGGGACTGTAGCTCTGTGAGTGGTAAACTACAGTCCCCAGGATTCTTTGGGGAAAATAATGTGCTTTCAATGTATGGTGTGTATGCAGCCCTTCTATCCCTGGCACCTCCAATCTAGCTTGGAGGGCTGTAGTTCAGTGGTAGAGCATCTGCTTTTCATGAAGAAGGTCCTAGTTCAATCCCTGGCATCTCTAGGTTGAGGTGGAAGAAATTCCTTGTCTGAAACCCTGGAGAGCCACTGCCAGTCATCTAGACAATACTGAACTAGGTGGATCAATGGTTTGGTTCAGGATAAGGCAACTTCCTTTGTCCCTAATAGCAACACCCAGAACTCTGTGAAATATAGTTTTCCTAGGATGCCTAAATCCTTAATACACAAATCAGGTTCTCTGAATACTACATGTTCCAGGGCTCCTTATACCTGAGGACACTGCCATTTGGAGTGTTCATTGAATCAACTCCGTAGCTCTTTGGCTGTTAGCTTTATTGGGTTTGCTGCATACCTATCAGATGCCTGTGTGCGCATTTTGTAACTAATCACTGTGCAACTTTTTTTTTCCAGATTACCAAAACCAGTCGACCAATATCCTGGACATCTGTGATTCCCACCATGTTATTTCACTAGTGGGACATGGCTATCATTCATCTAGGTCTATCCTGTTTCTATCTATGCCACAACTAGGAGTAAAGTCTTTTACACGGATGTCAGCTGCTGTTCATCCCTGGCCTGGGATTCTGATTGGGACCTGCTCTCCAAAGATGCTTCACCCTCATCAGAGCTTGCAAAAGTTACTTTTTTGAACTACAACTCTCATCAGCCCAATCCAGTGGCCATGCTGGCTGGGGTTGATGGGAGTTGTAGTTCAAAAAAGTAATTTTTCCAAGCTCTGACCCTCATCACAGATGACAGTTCAGAAACACCATCAGTGTATCTAACAGTGTCCCCATTCCATCCCAGATCCCCTAACTGATATTCAACCCCCTCCTCTCCTTTTCTCACATGAAAAGCAGCTCTGTGCTCAAATTCTGATAAAGATCTAATGTTGCTTTACCTGACCAGCTACAGGTCTTTGGATTATACACATGCTAGCACCAGGTCAAATATAGATATATCAATTAAAATTAAACACTATTCCTCATACTTTGGATGCTTACAATTGTATAATTGTGTGTCTCCTGTGTAGCCATGATTTCACCTTTTCAGCAATTAACATATGGGTTTTTATCTGGTTTATCATTAATCATCCACAGATTTTAAAGTTTCTGGTCCTTATGGTTGTACAGAAGTGCTTAAACAGGGTGGGCGGTGGTGCCTGGTGAAATGTTAGGAGCTCGAGTGGTATGAATAGACAGTTCAGTGAGTGGTAAAGAGAAAAGAGTACCACCTACAGCATCTCCTCATCCATAGCTGCTATTCTCTGTCCTCTGCTTATTGGAATAAACTGTTTGAAGAAAAAGAGCTCACTTGGGATAAAATCTGAAATATTTCACAGTTGCTAATAAAAAGAGGCACTGCATAATCCATCCATCCTGAGCTTTCAAGAACTGATGAGGCCATTCTGTTCTGGGCACCTATGTAATTGACTTCTATGTACCACTGTGTACCTTACATTCTGATGACATGTGATGAAGTGTAAGTGATGTTAATACTGATAGATGTACACAAAACTTTTCAACTGGAAAATGATTGTGGGTCAATGATTGACCAAGGTAGGTGTAACTGCATCCTCATGTAATGGCTTGGTGGCTGTAATAATTCGATGAGCTTTTCAAACTGTCTTAGAAGGGTTGATTGCTAATGATTTCAAACTTGGGGGAGTATTTTTTCTCACTTCTCCACTGCAGAGATGAAAAAAATAGATTGTTTATTTTACCATAATACTTAATAAAGTTAATCCTTGCAATCTCACAGTGGGATGGCTTTATAAACTGAACTGCCAAGCCAGAGAGGCCATAAGTGAAGTGAAAAAGCCTGACACTGGGAAGTTTGGTCCTATCAATATCTAGTTCAGCGGTAGCCAATGTGGTGTCTTCCAGATGTTGTTGGACTCCAACTCTCATCAGCCAGAGCCAACATGGCAAATGGTCAGGGGTGATGGGAGTTGTAGTCCAATAAGAGCATGTTGGCTATGCCTGATCTAGTCTCACTTTTGTACCAGCAATACGCCTGCAGACTACCAATCTACCCTCTTCAGCTCCAGCCTGCTTGCTCACAATGCTTGCCCCTCTGTCCTCAGAAAGCTGATTCTGTTCACTGTTCCTCAGGGTGTACGCTAGAGACCACTGCCATTGGAGAAGCCTATGGTGGGGAGGAGAGGGCTGCTCATCTATATTGGAGGGTGTCCACCAGCTGGCATTATGCAGAAGGTCACCTCAACCCTAGAGTCAGCTCAACACATTTTCCTTGTCTGTGGTCCCATGTGCTGATAGGCGCTGATGCATTAGCCCATAGACATGGAAGAAAATAGGCATACTGTAGCTGCGTCATTGTAAAAACCCAGGCACCAAGATGCAAGAAAATTGAGCTAATATAGCTAATACAACTAATCTAATATAGAGGTCAGAATGACTCTTGACTTCTAGAGTTAGCCAGACTATTTTTTCCAATCTTAAGATCAGTTCTTCACATTTCCACATCAGTTTGCATTAAAAAAAAACTCACAGAAATTCATCAGTGTTTTTGTGCAAATTTCTCACAATACATATGTTTGCATGCAATTTTGCCTAATATATATACTGTTGCAAAGCATATTATCCCTAATATTGATCTTTTCATTAATACAATGAATGTTTGTGCTATTTTTGCTAATATATGCATTTTTATGCACGCCATACTGCTTCACTGGAAAACTACTTTGCAAAATTGGGAGAAATGTGAATTTCAATGGATGGCTATATTTGCAAATGAGGTAGATTTACCTTGAAATGTGAACAGAGTTTAATTTCTCCCCATCCCTAATCCCACCCTCCTTCCATAGAAATCAAGACAGAGTCATGACTTTCAGGTGATGTCCCACCAAGCACTGTGCAGGCCCAGAGCTCCTTAGCTACATCAAGTTTGCTACATTATTCTGGGATTTCTAGAGCATAACCCTGGCTCCAAAGGTTCTGGACACAGCACAGCTTGCATTGGAAATGAGCAAAGATATAAGGGTCCCTGTGAGAGAGGTGACCCTGGAAGGGGTCCCTGTGAGAGAGGAGACCCCGGAGATTGGAATAGGGGTCCCTGTGAGAGAGGAGACCCTGGAGACTGGAATAGGGGTCCCTGTGAGAGAGGAGATCCCGGAGATTGGAACAAACGTGGAACAGGAACAAGATTTGGAGTCTATGGACTTTAGAAATAAAATCTATTGTTTGGAACTCAATGTTATCTCTGAAGAAATTAATGAAGATTCTAGAGATAAAGTTATCAATGGCATGGATTATCTTCTGGACTGGAATGATGTGATGGAGCCCAATATAGAGAAAATCTATGGAATTAACTGCAGCCATGTGACAATGGAAAAACTTTTAAGAGATGACCCAGTGTATTTTGAAAAAAAGAACAGAGATATGATTTTACAGCAGTATTTCAGCAACTTATTCAGAATGGATGGCAAGAAAATATTTGGGATAGAGGTAATTCCCATCAGACTCTTATTATATGACTATGGCTTTGACAGCAAGATTATTATGGAATACTGATAATGGAAGATTGGATATTGAAATTACTGGACTTAACAAGACTACTGAAGATGGAAGATGGAAAATGGAACTAATAGAGATAATAGAACAATGGCTACTGAAATTACTGAACCTAACAGATTCTGATGTGATGGATTAATTGAAATGTTTATTTTGACTATGGTTATGACAATAAGATTATCATAATTAGTAATGAGATGGATTAATCGATATGCTTATCTGGAAAAAAAAAATTGATAGATATATTTCTTAAAGAATTGAAACCTCTCTTTGACTTTTTGTGGAAAGAATAAAGTAATGTTTATGAGATTTGATGATTAAGTAAGATAACTACTGGAGGAAAGTGATTTTATAATATGACTTAAGAGACAGGATTGCTATATATTATAGACTTATAACTGATTTGATCTTTGACAAATGGGAAGTCAATATTTTACTCTTTATTTTTTTTTTTTTTTCTTCTTTTCTTTTTTTCTTTTTGTTTAACTATTTTTGATTTTGTTTTTTGTCTTTGAATGTTTTATGATTTTGTCTTGTATGTTTTATGAAAATCTGAATAAAAATTATTGAAAAAAAAAAAGGAAATGAGCAAAGGCTGCATGAGAGACTGACTGATCTGCAGGAATCACATTCCTAGCACTAACCTGAGATTAATTTAGGGGAAAGAAAAAAAGAGAGGTGGTGAGTCTCAAGATGCTTAAAAGCCGCCCCCTGGTTTTGAAAGCCCTACCTCAGAATCATACTGTATGTGTGCATGTGGGTGGCTATTCACTCGTGACAAGCAGCCTTTACAGGCTCAGAGGCATCTGTGTCATTTCTTCATATATTCTGTGGATTCCTAGCATCAAAAACAGATCTTGTGGGTGAGCCCTGGTTTAAATTAAGCCCTGACACCTATGCTCATAGGATTTATCTGCAAAAATCCTGCGATTATTAAGGATATCACAGCCCTCCTTCAAGAAAAGCCAATGTTATTTCACAATAACACACATTCAGCAAACAGCTGCCCTGGGCAGGCAGCCCAGTCAAATGTGATTGCATATCCCTTTCCAGTATCCACCAGCCCCTTACTGAGCATTTTGCTTCCTAACCTTTGCCCATGGCATTGACCTGATCAAGGTTCCCATTAGGACAAACTGCGATCCTGAGAGGAAGTTCTCTCCAGACTAAAAGTGTCATGGATGTTCTGCTAATTTGCCCCCATTTCTCTTAATTTCTTTGCATTGGTAAAAAGAAAAAAATAAACACCCTTTTTAAAAAACTGTTTCCAGAAAACTCTAGTCTAGTGAACCAACTTTAGACAGGTGATTTCTCACATTAGTTTCACTTTACAGCAGGCTGCCACCTGCTTCATACCCCTTTTCTATCCCCAGTTTGAAGCAATCTTATGGGAACGGGTGGGCAACCCAGTCAAATTTCCATTCCTGCTGAAAGAGATGTTTTAATTACCTGCCTCCTGTTGAATCCTACAACGCAGGAGAACAGCCAGGTGGGAGAAGTTTCTAATCTGCAAATTCACCTGCCAGAACAGAGTTCCAAATTAAGTGATGTATTTCAGCAGGAGTGGGCAGAAGGTAGATAAGGATCTCTGGGTGATTTGTTGTAGATCTGCAAAGGTTTCTGACTCCCAGTTATTTAATAATAGCAACAACCGAGTGACTTTTCTCCACCTGAATAAGGCTTCTGAAATGGACAGGAAAAAGCTAAATGGCCAGGAATGGATTTATATGTCTGCACTATAAGGAGGAGGATTCCTGCCATGATTCCAGGTGGAGCCAGAAAGACTGAGGGCAACCTATTGTCAAAACTGAGTATCAAAAGAAGATATTCTTATATCTAAAGCAGCCTTTCCCAACCAGTGTGCCTCCAGATGTTGTTGGACCACAACTCCCGTCTTTCCTGACCATTGGCAATGCTGGCTGAGGCTAATGGGAGTTGTGGTCTAACAACATCTGGAGGCACACTGGTTGGGAAAGGCTGATCTAAAGAGACTCTCAAGAAAGAAGGGTTCAAGAAGTATCCAGACATTGTTGGGTGCAGGCCACCTGGTCCACAAAACAGCCTCACCACCTAACCTGCCACCCTAGGGAGCAATTAGGTCTTACATTCAGAAAGTAGGCTAGCGTCAGTGCCAGTCACCCTTGGGCAGCTGCTGGAGTTCCAGTTCCCAGGCAGGGCTATCAGTGCCAACACCTGTGCTGGTGTCTGAGTCTGTGAGTCACCATTTAACATTTCTCACGGTACCTCTAAAGTAGTGTCCCTCAAGGGGGGAGAGCATGTAAAAATACTTCAATGGCTGTCTGCTGCTTCCACTGTACTAAGTAAACTCACCAATGTAGAAAGGGGCTGATCAGAGGGCCCCCTCAAACCTAGAGGTGGCCTGGCAAAGAGGAAGGTTCCAGCCCAGTTGCAAAGCCCAATCGGAATCAGGACATTGTTTCCTACTCTTAGTTTGTAGCTTTGTAGGCCAATATAAATGGTGTCAACCATAAGCCAGATTGATACTAACTTTGCCTCCCTGTTCTTCCCTGTTGCATCTCACCCCCTTCCAGTTTGTGAACAGGGTGGTGAAGTGGTGGTGATGGTGTGTGTTTTGGTTCAGCATTTAGCTCAACACCCGCATAACTGGCGGTTTGAATTATATGCAGTACTTAAATGTTGATGCAAGAGTAGACTCCTGCTGTTTGGAATGTTAGGTATGAACACATTATTTATTCATTCCCTGTGTGCAAACACCAGATGTTTGTCGCTATGGGAGAAAGGAGTGGCCAAGTGGAGCTTAGACAAAGGGTGAATGAAGCCACTCTGTATTCCTCTTACCTATTAGGCTGACCTAGTGAAGAGATGGCCTCTTTTCTAAACTGTCTCTTGTTCAGCTGGGCTCTCCTCCCCCTGCTCACAGCAAATGAAGGTAAGAAATGTCCCATATATTATTTCTGGTTTGTTTAACCTGGGCTAGCGTATCAGTGATCTCCACTTTCTGTGGATTTCTTACAGCATGTTACAGCTTTGGCCCCTCCAGACATCCTTTCTATTGTGCATTCATGAAGATCTGTGCTCAACTGCTCATGATGGTATACATGATCAAAGTATGAATACCACCGCCTCATTTTTAGTATATTGTTAGTATATTAAATACTGTAAAATCCTATGAAGGCCTGGACCTGTAGCTACCTGTCAGGGATCATTCTGCCCATTTCGGATGCTCCTACTAGGTGTAACCTGTGGGCTTTCAGATATTATATAAACTCTCAGAAATCAAGGAGGTTGTTTCTTCCTGTCTGGGTATTTCTTCTCAGAGGGAGGAGCTAGACTATCTGCTAGGAATATGTAATGATGGCTGATGTAGTGATGACCACCAACTTAGATGGCTTTAGAAGAGGATTAGAAAAAATCATGGAGGATAGTGCTAGACATAATAGTTATCTTCTGCTTCTGCTGTCAGAAGATGTGTGCCTCTGAATATCTGTTACTGAGAATCACATATGGGGAGAGAGGCGTTACATGGGAAAGTCTTACTTTCAGGATAGCATATGCATACAGTTGCCTACTGTGAGACTAGGATGCTGAACTATATGAACCTGATCCAGTGGAGCTTTTCTTATATTATTGATTTAGTTAGTGATTTTGGCAGCTTTGTTGCAATGGTTTCTTGAGAGGGCACTGGAGATCTCTCCAAAATGATTGCAATAGATAATTCCTACTGAGACTGATGCCAAATAGGAGCTAGGGATCCCTATATTCCCCTCTACTGCTCTTTTCCCAAGGCAATCCTGATCTCTTGGTTCCATTAGGCCATCAAGTCCAACCCCCTGCTTAATGCAGGAATACAAGTCAAAGCATTCCTGACAGATGGCTATCCAGCTGCCTCTTGAATGCCTCCAAGGTTGGAGAGTCCACTACCTCTCTAAGTAATTGGTTCCATTGTCATATGGCTCTAACAGGAGGTTTTCCTGATGTTCAGTCAAAATCTGGCTTCCTGCAACTTGAGCCCATTATTCTGTGTCCTGCATGCTGGGACGATCGAGAAGAGATCCCGGCCCTCTGTGTGATAACCTTTCATGTACTTGAAGAGTGTTGTCATATCTCGCCTCAGTCTTCTTTTCTCCAGGCTAAACATGCCCAGTTCTTTCAGTCTCTCTTCATAGGGCTTTGTTTTGTCCCCTGATCATCCTTGTTGCCCTCCTCTGAACCTGTTTCAGTTTGTCTCCATCCTTTTTGAAGTGCGGAGAACAGAACTGTACTCTGTACTCAAGATGAGGCCTAACCAGTGCTATATAGACGGGAACTAATACTTCAGGCAATTTGGAAACTATACTTCTGTTAATGCAGCCTAATATAGCATTTACCTTTTTTGCAGCCACATCACACTGTTGGCTCATATTCAGCTTGTCATCAATGACAATTCCAAGACCCTTCTCACATGTCGTATTGCTGAGCCAAGTATCCCCCATCTTATAACTATGCATTTGGTTTCTTTTTCCTAAGTGTAGAACTTTGCATTTATCTCTGTTGAATTTCATTTGGTTGTTTTCAGCCCAGTGCTCGAGACTATCAAGTTCCCTTTGAATTTTGTTTCTGTCTTCCACGGTGTTAGCTGTGCCCCCCAATTTTGTATTGTCTGCAAATTTGATAAGCATGCTCTGTACCTCATCATCCAAGTTGTTAATAAAAATGTTGAAGAGCACTCAGCCCAGGACCGAGCCCTGTGGTACCCCAGTCATTACTTCTGCCCAGTTTGAGAAGGAACCATTGATAAGCACTCTTTGAGTATGATTCTGGATCCACCTGTGGATCCATCTAATAGTTGTTCCATCCAGCCCACATTTAGCTAGTTTGCTAATCAGAATATCATGGGGTACTTTGTCAAAAGCTTTGCTGAAGTTGAGATATATTATGTCCACAGCATTCCCACAGTCTACAAGGGAGGTTATCCGATCAAAAAATGAGATAAGATTAATTTG
Organism: Rhineura floridana; assembly: GCF_030035675.1. Taxonomy (NCBI): domain Eukaryota; kingdom Metazoa; phylum Chordata; class Lepidosauria; order Squamata; family Rhineuridae; genus Rhineura; species Rhineura floridana. The sequence goes on along the minus strand of NC_084490.1, from coordinate 37,900,592 downwards.
GCAGAATTTGTTCTTCATAAATCCATGTTGGCCTAGTAATCACTGCATTGTTTTCAAGGTGCTTACAGATTGACTGCTTTATAATCTGCTCCATAGTTTTTCCAGGGATTGATGTTAGGCTGACTGGTCTGTAGTTCCCCGGTTCCTCTTTTTTGCCCTTTTTGAAGATAGGGGCATTAGCTCTCCTCCAGTTATCCGGCACTTCACCAGTCCTCCTGATTTCGCAAAGATAATAGAGAGTGGTTCTGAGAGTTCTTCAGCCAGTTCCTTCAATACTCTAGGGTGCAGTTTATTGGGCCTTGCTGATTTGAACTCTTTCAAAGTGATTAGGTATTCCTTGACCGTTTGTCTATCAATCTCAAGCTCCAATCCTGCCCTTTCTACTTCATGTTTCCCGGGAGGGTCATAGACCCTTTTTTTGGGAGAAGACTGAGCCAAAGTAGTAATTGAGCACTTCTGCCTTTTCTTTGTCATCTGTTATCATTTTGCCATCCTCGTTGAGTAGCTGTGCCACCATTTCTTTTTTCTGTGTTTTACTATGGATGTACCTGAAGAAAGTTTTTTTGTTGCTTTTAGCATCCCTCGCTAACCTCAGCTCATTCTCAGCTTTAGCCTTCCTGACGCCATCCCTGCAATTCTGTGATACCTGCCTGTACTCTTCCTTTCTGGCCTGGACTTCTTTCTACTTCCTGTATGTGTCCTTTTTTTGTTTTCAGGTCATCTCTAAGCTTTTTGTGAAGCCACATTGGCTTCTTCTGCTGTTTCCCCCTTTTTTTCCTTGTTGAAATTGCTTGCCATTGCGCTTTTAGAATTTCCTTTTTTAGAAACTCCCACCCATCTTGGACTCCTTTTCTCACTAGGGTGGCTTGCCATGGAACCGTACTTATAATTGTTCTGAGTTTATTAAAATCAGCTTTCCTGAAGTCCACAGTGTGCATATGGCTGCTCTCAGCTTTTGCTTCTGTTAAAATCAAGAATTCAACTATGGTGTGGTCACTTCCCCCCAGAGTTCCCATAACTGCCACTTCATCCACCAAATCATCTCTATTGGTTAGAATCAAGTTCAGGATAGCTGATCCTCTGGTTGCTTCCTCCACTTCCTGTAGGAGAAAGTTATCTCCAATACAAGTCAGGAATTTCTTGGAGGGGCCATGTTTGGCAGAATTTGTTTCCCAACAGATATTGGGATAATTGAAGTCCCGCATTACTACTGTTAGGAATAAATTATTCCTAGGCCCCAAGAATTGTCAAGAATTGTCAAGAAGCATTACATTATTACCAGAGCTGGTGCTGCTCTGAATCATGGGACTCAGAGAGGGTGGGAGGACATGACCCTCTAGCTTTTGTTTCTTCCCTCAGGAGAAAGGAACACGCAGAGGCGCCTGTAAGGCTAGAGAAAGAGATAAAATGTATCCCTATGATTTGTTTCTGTTTCTCTCTGTCCCGCTTTTACTATACACATCCTGCATTTTGTAGCTATTCAGCACAAAGAAACAAGGGTTCCCAAAATACTTTGTTAGAATGTATCCATAGTTTTTACGTCATACTGCTGTGTGGGTAACTTTTAAAAGCACACTAAACCCAATGTTTATCTAGCACCAAGTGTCAATCTAACTCAGTTCCTCGCTCTTCCTCAGTTCTTATCTTATATTAATTTTCTTAAGATTGACAAGTGTATGAATTCTTTATCAACTCCTCGCTTTTTGGAATTATGGGAACTGTAACAAGGATAAGAAAATGCGCTTGCTTTATCTCTGTAATACTGTATTCCCATCGTATGATATTAATAATATTGTATCTTGTTTTGCTTATGAAAACTATATAAAGGATGCTTTACTTAATAAACGTTGCTCTCTGTCCTGTCAGACAGCTGTCTGAGCAGTTCAGAGACCCCTTCTTGATCAAGCAGTATTGTGTGTGTGTCTGCTTTACTTTTGATATCTGGCTGAACCACTGAAACAGGTAAATTAAAGTGTCAAGCTTGCGCTCCTACCCAGGCTCAGGGGTGTGTTAGCTCGACCCTGCAGCGGGGAGGGGGAGCGCTTGCATTTGGACCCAACACTACTACATCATGCCTCCTCAAAACATTGGCAATGTGCTTTTCAAAAGTTACATTCTCGTCTTGTCCTTGATTGGGTGGTTGGTAGTAGACTCCAAGCACCACATTCCTTTTATTACTTGTCCCATTAATTTTAATCCAGATACTCTTGGTGGAGCTACCAAGCTCATCTTCATGTATTTCTGTGCAGGGATATATATTTTTAACATATAGTGTGACTCCATCTCCCTTTTTATTCCTTCTGTTCTTTTTTAACAAGTTATATCCTTCAGTTGCTGTATTCCAGTCATGGGAGTCATCCCACCAAGTTTCAGTTATACCTATCAAGTCATAATTGCCCTCCTGTATTAAGAGTTCAAGTTCGTCCTGCTTGTTTCCCATGCTCTGCGCATTAGTATACAGACATCGAAGACCATGTGATTTGTGGCTTGGCTTCCTTACTACATTTTTCTGAGGACTGTTACTGAGCCCTATTAGAGCCGATCTCTCTGTTCCCATTACTATGCACATGCCTTCATCAGTCGTTACCACCAACTTTATATCTCCCTCCCCCTTAGGATTCAGTTTAAAGCCCTCCTGATGAACTTCTCCATGCTGTAGCCAAACACATTCTTCCCACTCCTTGTGAGATGCAACCCACCACTTGCCAGCAGTCCATCTTCCAGGAAGCATAGCTCGTGGTCCCAGAATCCAAATTTCTCATGTCGGCACCACCTTCGTAGCCATTCATTCACATGGAGTATTTCCCTTTCCCTTTCTACTCCTCTTCTAAGTACTGGAAGGATGGATGAAAAAACTATCTGGGCCCCAAAGTCCTTGAGTTTCCTTCCTAGAGCTTCAAAGTTGGATGTGATTTCTTCATAGCTCTGTTTGGCAGTATCATTTGTTCCCACATGGATGAGGAGACAGGGATACCTGTCAGTGAGCTTGATGAGTGATGGCAACCCTTCCGTCACATCTCTAATCTGTCCTCCTGGTAAACAGCATACCTGGCGAGTCCACGGATCTTCTCGGCATATTTGGGTTTCAATCCCATGGAGTTAGGGAGTCTCCCACTACTGGTACTCTTCTTGTTGTGTGGTGTGGTTTCATTGCCCCTGCTTGATTGAACTTCAGCCTCTTGCTTGTTGTTGGATGGGGTCTCCTGTCATTCTTCCACCACAGTCTTGTCCTCAAGTGGTTGAAAGTGGTTCCATAGTTCCACTGGTGAAGGGTGTCTTCTAGCTCTTCTGCTCCTAACTGTCACCCTTTCCCACGGACTTCCCTCCACTTAGTTGTTTCTCTCCAAAGCAGTCTCCTCTTCTGCTACCACAAGCTGTTGTTCTTCCACCTCCACTTCTCTTTGCTGCTGTTGTTCCAGCATTCTGTCTAAGAACTCTTCATCTTCTCTTATAGTCCTCAGTGTGGCCACCCGCTGTTCCAGGCCTCTCACCTTTTCTTCCAACAGTGCCATGAGCTTGCACTTGTTGCACATGTACGCCATGTTGTTCTCAGGCAAGAAAACAAACATGGCACACACCTTGCAGGTCACAACCACTGGAGTATCCTTCCCATTCATACTCTCTTCTACCTTTTGTTTCTTTCTAACCCAGCCTTTCCCAACTAGTGGGCCATCAGATGTTGCTGGACTACAACTCCCATCAGCCCCAGCAAGCATGGCTAATGGTCAGGAATGCTGGGGCTGATGGGAGTTGTAGTCCAGCAACATCTGGTAGCCCACTAGTTGGGAAAGGCTGTTCTAACCTGTCCTACTTCAGGGGAAACTTGAGAGTCCCACTGGTATGCAGTGCACTGTACAAGAAGAATCCATTTTTTTTGCGGGGGGGGTCCTCCCTTTGACCTCCCCTGTCGAGATCCTTTGTCAAACTCCTGTTTGCTCTCCCTGTTCACTCACTCTGTTCACTCACTCTCTGAAAGCTGGCTTGCTTGTATCTCCTCTCCTGTGGACCAGTTGAGACAGCTCCCTCTGCTCTGCTCAGTTAGGAGTCAGGAAACAGAATGTTCAGCTATTGCAAAATTCTCCACCATCCCTAATCTCAGGTGGCTTCTTATACAGATGCTCTGTAGACCTGAATCTGCTTGGCTTCAGGAAGTTGCTACACCTCCAGAGCATAGCCCTGGTTGTAATGGTTACATGTGTAGCACAACTTGCATGTGAAATAAGTGAAAGTTGCCTCTCTTGCATGTGAAATGTGAAAGTTGCTTGAGAGGCAATCTAGCTGAATGCAAAATCTTAATCTGCCCCTCCCATCCGGACCAGCCTCTGTGATGAATTTGAATGAAAGGAAAAGAATAATTAGAGGTTTTGGGTCTCAAGCTGCTTGAAAGTTACCACTTTTGTTTTGAAGGACCTGCCTCGGTCATGTATGTGTATGTGTGTGTGTGTGTGTATGTATGTGTGTCATTCCTTCACATATTCCAGACTGGATTCCTGACACTAAAGACAGATCCTGTGGATGAGTCCTGATTCCAATTAAGTCCTGCCTGACCATGCTCATAGGATTCATCTGTAAAGACCCTTGTGTCTTGTGGATATCACAGCCCTTTTTCATCAACACCTCCCTCAACACACATTTGAGAAAGGCAAATATTATTTAACAATATCCCATATATGCAACAACAGTAGCTCCAGGCAGGCAGTCCAGATAAACACAGTTGGAGTTTTCCTTCCAGTTTCCACCAGCCTCTTCCAAGTATTTTGCTTTCCAACATTTGCCCATGGCAATTGCCCTGTCAGGATAAACTACAGCCTAGCACAGAGACCCTAGAGTACTCAATAAAAGTTATTTACTGCATACACATAAGCAGAGATGAACTTTGCAATAGTGATGTACCCAATTAGTTTCTCACACTGTTCAATAACTAACTGTTCTACTCTGTGTCTGAATGTGGGAGATGAGAGTGCTGCTGGGCATGTGCAATGCCATTTTTTCACCTGTGAACAAACCTAGTCAGCTTCCCTCATATCTAAGGGGCAGAACTTCTGGGTCAAATGCTATAGCTCCTACATAGGCCTAAAGCCCAGTAATTCTCTTTTGGAGGGGGAAAAAGCACTGCCGGGTAAGTTCAAGGAGGGGACCACCACGAGAATCATTTGACTGCAAGGAGGGCATATATTTTCAGAATAAATTCATAATAAACAAATAACTTAACGTATTTTGCCAGTGCTCCAGGTTACAATGAGATTTTGTATTCTTTGCCTACCCTGCAGTTTCTGCCATTTCCACTTAGTGGATTGTAGCACCTCTTCTGATGCTCTTATCTTCTGCTTCCATTTCAGTTCCCCTTCCATGTGTTTTCCCATTTACTTACAAACAGAGGTCCTATTCTTCATGCACCAAGGATGATGCTTCTGATGGGCAGCTTTGGTGTGCCACAACCGCTAATTATGACACACATAGCCAGTGGAAGCCCTGTGCTCTTCATGGTAAGTGGAGAATCCCACTAGAAAACCCATTCTCAGGGATAATATATTGGTTAATGATGTACATTTATTTTACTTACTTGCTTGCTTATTTACTGAGTGTCTTATGTACAGTATTTCTCTGACCTTCCATAGCTTGGGACCACAGGATTTCCCCCATTCCTTTATTTTACTGTTCAATGAGTTCACTCTTTCCTGTGTTCCAGCATTCTCCTTCTGAATTCATCTGGTTTAACTAGAAGAATTTCTAAAATTAATTCTGCAATTGCAAGAGGTGCAGTTTGTGCCAGCTTTCAGTTCCTATAGTTTCTTTGCATTTTCCTCCCTCTCTATGCTCCCAAAGCTGTACATGAGGACTGGGGAACTTGTGGCCCTGTTGATGTTGTTAAACTCCAGGTCCCATAACCCCCAGCCAGAATAGCCAATGCAGGGATGATGGGAGTCATAATACATCAACATCCACACAGTGCCCATCTCTGTGATACAATTTTTATGTGATTGCATGTATGATTGAGAGCCAGTGCGGCATAGTGGTTAAGGTGCTGGATTACGACCTGGGAGACCAGGGTTCAAATCCCCACACAGCCATGAAGCTCACTGGGTGACCTTGGACCAGTCACTGCCTCTCGGCCTCAGAGGAAGGCAATGGTAAATCCCCTCTGAATACTGTTTACCATGAAAACCCTATTCATGGGGTCGCCATAAGTCGGGATCGACTTGAAGGCAGTCTATTTCCATTTGCATGTATGATTACATCAAGTTTCTTTTTGTGGAGTATTTTCTTAATGCACATATACATTCCTGCACACTCCACCGATACACCCATTATGTACAATCACATCACATTTTCTTTTTACAGTAGTTTATTGCTGCATACCACTGGACATGTGCATTGGTAAAACACTGCACATGGTAAAAGATTCTTTTCAGAATCATGATGTAGTCATTCCTTCCAGTTACGTGAAGACTGATGTGCATTGGTATTGTGGGGTGAGAAACTGAATGAACGGAAAGTGCTGAAAATGGCCACAACTCACCATGCACAGTTCTCTGTCCAAAATTCAGAGGGGGGGGGAATGAGAACAATGGAGAATTTTTAATCAATTGGTTATACTTGGAAAACAAGACTATCCAATCTAGAGCTCTAAAATTTGGGGAGAACATTTGGGATGGATAATTTCTGATATGATGTCTGCATATAATCTTTAACTTTGTCTGTATCTAGAGTATGGAGGAAGCTCCAATGGCCAGCCCTGTGTCTTCCCCTTTGCTTATAAGAAATGGACGTTCTACACTTGCACCAATGAAGATGCTGAGCATGGGAGGTTCTGGTGTGCCACCACGGGGAGCTATGATCAAAATGAGGAATGGAGCTACTGTGCTGACTCCAGTAGGAGAATTGTCATATTAAAAGTTTTGGTTGGGTTGGCCAGGCAAGTTGTTGGTAGATCAAAAAAAGCGAAAAGGTAGTTTTTCTTGGACGTGCACAGCCGTGACCATTCAAATAGCAATTTAAGTGGTTAATTCTGTTTTTGGTCTGGCTGACAACAGACTTGGATTGGCTGGAAGTTCTAGTCAGGAGTCAGCTCTCAGTGAAGAAGACAGTTGAGATTTGACAGCTGGAGAAGCTGGAGGGAAAAGTAGTTCTGAATGAGTTTTCCTCCTGTATAGGGCTGAACCCTGTTAATGAGACAAACATCTGTTTTATTTCTTCTGATATAATATGCTGTTTTTATTAAGTTTCCCTCAGTAAAGTATTATTTTTTTCTCTATATATATACTCTGTCTGCTTTAATCCAATCACTCTGCTAACAGTTTCATTATCAGCTCTAAACAGAAACTGGGATGAAGGACTGTGTAGTACAGACAAGGTGCTATGCAGAAAGATGGAGGGAAGCATTACTTGCTGGTAAAGCACGTGCCTTATGCTTAATGTGTCAAGTTGACACCTTCCATCAGTTAAATTTTAGGTAGCAGGGTTTGAAAAGATCACAGAGAGCCGTGGTTTCCCAACTGGGATCAATGGTCTGAAACAATGTGGTTTTTAATTGTTCATAATTTATCTAGAGTTAGAGATGAGCAGTGAGTTAGCCAAGTTTTCTGATGATACCAAATTGTTCAGGATGGTTAAAACAAAAATGGTCTGAAAGAAGCTCCTAAAAGGGCATCGCTAAACTAGATATATGGACATTAAAATGGCAAATGCAATTCAATGTAGGCAAGTGTAACGTGATGCACAATGCAAATATATATATATATATATATATATATATATATATATATATATATATATATATATATATATATATATATATATGGATATGGAAAAAGGCAAATTTCATGCTAGGGATTATTAGGAAAGGGATTTAAAATAAAATTGCCAATATCATAATGCTGTTGTACAAACCAATTTATAGATTTCAAATACTGTGTATTGTTCTGGTTGCCTAGCTTCAAAAAAGATATTGTAGATCTGGAAAAGCTTTATGGAAAGACAACCACAATGATCAAAGGGACAGAGTAATTCCCCTCTGAGGAAAGGTTGCAACATTAAGGACTTTTAGGAGGGACATGATAGAGGTGTACAGTGATGTATGATGTAGTGAAAGCGGATAGAAATAAGTCCCCCCCCAATAATACTAGAACTTGGGGACATCAAATGAAGCAAGGGACTTATGAAAGTATCTAAATCTGCTCAGACATTCATTTAAATTTTCATCTGTTATTTTCTGTTCCATTGTTATTGGTTTATTTTGCACACACCTTTCTTCCATTTTGTTGTCCACTGATGCAGGGATATATATTTTAATGTATTTTATAACACACAATAGGCATGCATATTTCAGCAATCAACAGATACTTACAAATTGATTGCCTTTCTTGTGTGTTCTCTTTCAAAGTTAATACATTTCTAGAGGGGTGACCCTGGTAGTCTTTTGTAGCAAAACCAATAAAAAGTGTTTTTTTTATTTTCTTGTATTTTACATTTAGTATTGTTAAATTATTGTGAATCAGGATCCTTTGTGGATCTGCTAGAAATCACCCACAGATCTACCAATAGATCGCCAGTCTGCCTACCCATGCCTTGCAAGTTAAAAGATAGCTGAGAGTATGACTCTTCTGAATGTGAGTTCTAGTTAGAGATGTGATCCTGGAAGCACTGTTTTCATACAAAATTCCCATTTTTTCTTTGTCCTTCTGTTATGTCTTTCTGCTCCCCCCTCTGCTCACGCCTCCATCCAGGACTAAATGCCGACCCTACAGGGCCATGTATATTCCCTTTCATCTACAAAGGCAAATCTTATTCATCCTGCACAACAGATGGGTCATCCACTGGAAAGCTGTGGTGCTCTTTGACCAGCAACTATGACACAAGTCCCAAATGGACATACTGTGATCCATCAGGTGTGGGAATATGGGGGGTGGGGGGAGGAAAGGCTGACCTAACATTTTGAAACAGTATTAGTAGGTGATTCGGAGGTATATTGGTGGAAAGAACAGGAGGATCGGTTACAGTGATTTAGAGTGATGGATGAAAAATGGATCTCATTTTCTGGCCATTATGTTCAGAATGACAGATTCAGAGAAGTACTCTAGGAAGATTGAACAGAATAACATACCTCAGTCTCCCCATCCCCCTCACTCAGAAGTCATGAACTTGTCTCACATCCCAGGAATCACTTTAAATTAATATGGTTGTTTACACAATGCCTTTGGGCAGATTTCAGAACCCATACTTCAGTCACTTTTTTCCAATGCTTTTCTCCCCAACCACAGGGGTAGTTGTGAGATTTGTATGTTTCTTTTGGAGAGGGGGTGAGCAACTAAGTGGGATGGTGGTGCAACCCATTTGTATGGCTGACACTTATATTTGTATGATACTTGTGCTCATTCGTATATGTGAAAAAATGTGTGTGTGGAGTGTAAATGGAGGGACATTTTCATAACTTTTTTCAATACATGTAGTTTAGTTGTTGTTGTTGTTGCTATGTGCCTTCAAGTCGACTACGACTTATGGCGACCCTATGAATCAGTGACCTCCAATAGCATCTGTTATAAACCACCCTGTTCAGATCTTGTAAGTTCAGGTCTGTGGCTTCCTTTATGGAATCAATCCATCTCTTGTTTGGTCTTTCTCTTTTTCTACTCCCTTCTGTTTTCCCCAGCATTATTGTCTTTTCTAGTGAATCATGTCTTCTCATTCTGTGTCCAAAGTATGATAACCTCAGTTTCATCGTTTTAGCTTCTAGTGATAGTTCTGGTTTTATTTGTTCTAACACACAATTATTTGTCTTTTTTGCTGTCCATGGTATCTGCAAAATGCTCCTTCAACACCACATTTCAAATGAGTTGATTTTTCTCTTATCCACTTTTTTCACTGTTAACCTTTCACATCCATACATAGAGATCGGGAATACCATGGTCTGAATGATCCTGACTTTAGTGTTCAGTGATACATCTTTGCATTTGAGGACCTTTTCTAGTTCTCTCACAGCTGCCCTCTCCAGTCCTAACCTTCTTCTGATTTCTTGCTATTATCTCAATTTTGGTTAATGACTGTGCCAAGGTATTGATAATTCTTGACAAGTTCAATGTCCTCATTGTCAACTTTAAAGTTACATAAATCTTCTGTTGTCATTACTTTAGTCTTCTTGATGTTCAGCTGTAGTCCTGCTTTTGTGCTTTCCTCTTTAACGTTTCAAATCATCACTGATTTCTGCTAGTAGCATGGTATCGTCTGCATATCTTAAATTATTGATATTTCTCCCTCCAATTTTCACACCTCCTTCATCTTGGTCCAATCCCGCTTTCTGTATGATATGTTCTGCGTACAGATTAAACAAATAGGGTGATAAAATACACCCCTGTCTCACACCCTTTCCGACTGGGAACCAATCCGTTTCTCTATATTCTGTCTTTACAGTAGCCTCTTGCCCAGAGTATAGATTGTGCATCAGGACAATCAGATGCTGTGGCACCCATATTTCTTTCAAAGCATTCCATAGTTTTTCTACACAATCAAAGGTTTTGCTGTGATCTATAAAGCACAGGGTGATTTTCTTCTGAAATTCCTTGGTCCGTTCCATTATCCAACGTATGTTTGCAATATGATCTGTAGTACGTCTTCCCTTTCTAAATCCAGCTTGGACATCTGGCATTTCTCGCTCCATATATGGTAAGAGCCTTTGTTGTAGAATCTTGAGCATTAGTTTACTTTCATGGGATATTAAGGCAACAGTTTGATAATTACTGTATTCCCTGGGATCCCCTTTCTTAGGAATTGGGATGTATATTGAATGCTTCCAGTCTGTGGGCCATTGTGTTCTTTTCCATATTTGTTAACAAATTTTTCTCAAAATTTGGGCAGTCTCAGTAACTTGTACCAACTCTATTGGTATGCTATCTGTTCCTGGTGATTTGTTTCTTCCAAGTATTGTAAGAGCAGCTTTCACCTCACATTCTAAAATTTCTGGTTCTTCATCATATGATTTGTCCGTGAAAGAACCTGTCATTCTTGCATCTCTTATATATAATTCTTAAGTATATTGTTTCCTTCTTCCTTTTGTTTTACCTCGGTCAGTCAGTGTGTTCCCCTGTGGATTATTCAATATCCCTACTCTTGGTTTAAATTTCCCCTTAATTTCTCTAATCTTTTGGAATAGGGGTCTTGTTCTACCTTTTTTGTGGTCCTCTTTTATTTCTTTACAATAACTATTGTAATAGTTCTCTTTGTCCCTACATACTAGTCGCTGTATTATTGCATTTAGGGTTTTGACTGTGTTTCTGTCTCCTTTTGCTTTTGCTTTCCTTCTGTCTTTAACCATTTTAAGAGTTTATTCAGCCATCCATTGAGGTCTTTCTCTCTTTTTAACTGGAGGTATTGTCTTTTTGCATTCTTCCCTGATAATGTCTCTGACTTCACTCCATAGTTCTTCTGGTTCTCGGTCAGCTAAGTTTAAAGCCTCAGATCTGTTCCTTATTTGATCTTTATATTTTTCAGGGATGTTATTTACCAGCCTTTTAAGGTGCCTTTCAGGAGCATGAATCTCACAATTGCAGAAGAAAGTTGTACATGGTTTCTGAGTGATCACTCATATTACATACCAATCCCTCTTAATATTGCTTCTGTTAATTCCTTCTAACCCTACATTTTGTTTCCTCTACAGAATCTGTCCCCTGCACCTTCCCCTTCATTTCAAATGGGAAATCATACTCTGCATGTACTAATGAAGGAGCTGCTGATAACACCCTGTGGTGCGCCACGACTGCTAATTATGACAGGGATGGTAAATGGAAGGCATGTTCCTTTCAAGGTAGGAGAGCTGGTGGTGGTAACATTCTCTGTGAAAACTCATTCTGAGGCCTATAAGCCTCCTATGCCAATTATGTGGATCTTATTACTTAAATATTATTGCCTTTAAAACCTAATCTGGTTTAGGACTAGAGATGGGCGAGAAATTCAATTCAGTTCACATTTCAAGCTGAATCTATCAAATTCCTACTTTTTGAAACAACATGGGAACAGAAACATAACCATCCTTCAAAATTCACACTTATTTGAATTTTGCAATGCAGTTCACCATCCTAACCATGTTTCCTGTTGTGAGGATAAAATGAGGAAGGGGTGATCTGTGTACATGACCTTGAGCTCCTGGAAGGAAAGCTGAGATATAAATGGAATGAATGAATGTGATCATTAAAATGGCAACCTTTAGAACTAAGTTAATTTAGCAGATATTAATCTACACACCAAACATATGTGTTGTATAGCATGCCTGTATATCTAAGTCACTTGAATTGGCATATACTTGCCAGTGAATGCTGGGAATTATTGTGTGACATTCCCTCATGAGGTCTGTACCTGGGTGGTCACTAAGGTCAGTCCTTCAGCTACTCCACTGAGTCCCAGATGTTTCTTAAAATAACAACTACCACCAATGGTGATTTAAAGAGTGCACTGGGACTCTCCCTTTATGTTATTACTTGAGTTCATCCACACCGAACATGTAAGGTGAGATGTATTTGCCTTGGAAGCCACACAAATAGTTAAAACAAACATATTTTTAAATAAGGAGTATTACATTCAGAACATTATATTTTAACTTTCACAACAGCTATTGCAACTCTTTCAAACATACACTTCATTTCATTTCCCCCCCATTCTCTCTCTATACCTCATGGCCACTCTCTTCCCACTCCAAAATGTCCCAATGGACACACTCAACCTGTCATTCACTCTGCCCATCATTCCATTCCATTTCTCTCCCCTGTTCTCCATTATTTTCCCACTAACTCTTCTGTCACATGTGGTTTGGTTAAGAATTTCCTTTCAGTATTACCTGCCCTCCCACAACTCGGTGCACAAGAATTTCCAGGATCCCCTGAGAAGAACAAAAGTCTGTTAAACCAGTTTAAGCTGTTAATGCAGTTAATCCAGTTGCAATTTGTAGGGGAAGGAGCAGAGCTCAAAGGCAGAGCACAAGCTATGCACATAGAAGGTATCGGGTTCAATCCTGGGTCATTTAAATTAAAAGAGAAGGAGCAGGTAATGTGAAAGACGTTCTTCTGCCAGTCAGATTTAACAATACAGGACTAGGTCAGGTATGACAAACCTTTTTCAGTGCAAGGACCGCATTTCCTTCTTGGCAACTTTTTGGGGGCCAAATGCTAGCGGTGAGCGGGGCCAGAGGCAAAAGCGGGCAAAGCAATGAATGTAAATTTGTACAGAGGGCTTGTTTCTACACACCGACACAGACACACACACACACACACACACTTCAAGGACACATTCCAACCAGGCAAAAATACTCAAGGAATGTGTGAAGCAGGGCCAGTAAGGGGTGTGGCTGGGGAGGGGGTATAGCCTGGAGCAAGTCCTAAGGGCCAGTTAGGGATGTCTGGAGGGCCACATTTGGTCCCCACACCTGAGATTCCTCAACCGTGGGCTAGAAGGACAACACATAGAACTACATAGAAGGCAGCTTCCTATGTAGTTTCCAATCAAACGTTTATATAAGGGTCTTTCTGAGTGTTTGAATGAAAGTTTAAAAAAACATGATGGAAGATACAGCAGGTAACAGTGGGAAAATACACTCCATGTCTCTTAGGTTTTAACATTTGCTTTCCCTTTCCCTACCAGATCCCTTGATTTTTCCTCTCATTTTTGCCAATATTAACCCACTACCTCCAATGGATATCAATTACTCATTTCTGTACTCAAGCCAAGGATGCCACACTTGTTAGATGAAGCTATCCTGTTTCCTTTGTGGCTTTGACTTCTTCTGACCATCTTCCCACAAATGCCCTACCAGACCACCTCTGGTACTGGTACTTCCCCACCTAGTGGGTTCACCAGCAGTGCTAAGCAGCAGTGCCTCAAAGCCAGCAGTCATTTGGACATTTCCCAAATGCGCTGCTGTTTAATGTCACTTCTCAGTGTCATGGGGGTATAAAAATGGTGGATTCCGAATTGCCCGCTTCTGCTGCTTGGTAAATCTAATCTTGAAGAGTCAGATTGGTGGGAGGGCCTGACCCAAGGCAAGCATCAATGTCAGTGGGCTGTACCAGGCCGGCAGAGCTCTGCCAGTTGTCCAAAGATGCTGAGTGCTGCTACCTGCCCTGCTCAGCTCTTGAATCCAGGACTTTTAATCTCTCTTTTGTTTTTGATAATTGGTTTAACCCATATCCACAGAGTATGAAGGGAACTCCAAAGGCAAGCCATGTGTCTTCCCCTTCATCTACGGAGGCCGAACATTTTACACCTGCACTAATGAGAACTCAGAGAATGGAGCATTTTGGTGCGCCACGACAGCAGACTACGACAAGGATAAAGAGTGGAGCTACTGCGCTGACACAAGTAAGCTGGGACTGAGACATTAGCAAGCAGCAGGTTTGTCAAATGAGGACTATTTCTAGGCAAATGTGATTTTAGAGGGTTCTGTTATATGAAAAATAGGAGCAGATGGTGTGTGGGGGGGGGGAAGTGGCTTCCTGCCACGTACCAGGATGTTGAGGGGGTGTGGTAGGACAGTGGTGAAGTTGGGACAGTTCAAGTGCACTGATGATGGGAATATGCTGTTGCACCTGAACTGCCTGGGCTTTGCCGCCACCCTGTCCTCTCACTGTCCTCCTGTGTGGCATGCCTCTGCCAGGAGGCCAGGTCCATGGCAGGCAGTACCCCTCCCCACTGGATGCTCCTGGTTAACTAGTGTATACATAAATGAGGATGGAAGTCTATGGAGTGCAGAAAAGGAAAAGTGCCCCAGCAGATTACATTATGGCTACATACATACTAGTTCCTTGAAAAGCAATGAGACCATTTTGTCTGGGTGTGGTTTGAAACAAATCTGCATCCAGCTCTACACGTCTTTATTTGTTGACTGGAATACACTGACCTTCACTGCTGATGTCAGAGCTTTCAGGATATCTCACAGCAAAGTGTTTCTATTAGACTCATTTGGAGTCACAATGGGTTGATCGGCCAATCAGATTTGAAGCCACTGTGAAGCTGGCTTGAAAGGAAAATGCATCTGATCTCAAAAATTCCAGATTTTGAGTAAAAAGGTGTCTGTCTGTCTGTCTATCTTTCTAAGTCAAATGACCTGTGAACAGTGAATGAACTGTGAGCAGTGGAGTCTGGTCCATTCTGGCAAATGGGACACTGCCCCACCAACTTTGGTCTGCCCTCAGCTTGCCCCCTACCAGCCTGCATTCTTACTTACAACCAGTTTGTTAGAATGGAAAATTTTGAATTGATTTGTTCCATGTGAAATAGATCTTTAGTAAAAGCCAATGTTAAGTTGTCTGACATACAAGGGTTAAGGGATGAAGGTCGACACTGGAACAACAAGTGAGACTTGCATGTTTTGTATCATCTTGTGGTACTGTACGTAACTATGCCAGGCCGAGGCTTCCAAGACTCCCTCCACTCCCACCTTTCCAAGACTCCCTCCTTTGTTTTCCTTTGTGCTTTGTGCAATCTGCCTAGTGATAGAAGAATATATCTATGCTTGTGAGAGCTGTAACTTTAGATCTCACTGGACTGGCAAGAGCTGTCTGTGGGTCTCCGTTTGCAAACGTAATAAAGCTTTGGCTTGAAATCTTGAGTCTCACGTTGTTTGAGTATTGGGATCTCATCCAGTGGTATGAACCTCAGAATTGAGTGTAACAACTTGGCGCCGCCAACCAGGAGGTTCCTCTGGTGACCCGTCGGCTACTTGGGCCGCGCCGGAGAGCCAGGGATAGAGCGCTCCAGGCCGTTTTGGCCTGCCCTGGGGCCGGGCAGACGGAGAGCAAGTAGCATGATGGTATCAATTGAGGACTCCCTTTTAGAGACTCAAGCAAACCAACGCCCATCCGGACGCGGATTCCCCTTCCCGACGAAACCCGGTAAGTGTTGCGGGAATCTAAGAGAAGGTGGGAGGATGAGAGCCTACTGAAAAGCCCAGGGATCCTGTGGGACGTGGAATCCCCAACTGACCCGGTGCGTGCGTGTGGTGTGTGCCAGTTGAGTCAGGGTTGTGAAGCAACCAGGTGAAACCCCCAAGAATGGGAGTAGGGGCATCCAAACGAAAAGGAGGGACACCCCTTAGTTTAGTGTTAAAACATAAAAACCAGTTTTTGGGGAGATAGGGGGAGGGGATAGTGTTCAACAAGGGAATGAAAATGTGTTGCCAGAAGGTGTGGCCAAGTTGGGGAGTAGGCTGGCCAGAGGGAGGAACGTTTGATTTAACTGTTATTCAAGCTGTTTCTAAGCAGACTAGTGAGGAAATAATGAAGGACCTTTGTAAACAGAGCAAGAGAAGGCTACGGAATATACAAAGGAAAATAAGAGTGGTATTGGGAATGATTTTGTCTAAATAGATGTGTATGAATGAGTGTCTGTGTGAAGGTGTGAATTGAGTGTCTGTGTGAAGGTTTTCTGTGGAGATGTGATAAGGGAACTGTGATGTTCCTATATTAATGTATATATGGTAAGTGTTGTTGTTTTAGAAGATGCATGGTAAGTGGAGTGAAAGAGGAGGGGGAGTAAATGGGCAGTAGAATGCGAGATGATTGGCTGAGTGTTTAAAGTGGCTGAATGTATAAAAGGAAGAGTGAGAGTGGAATCTGGGGGGGAGAAGAGAACTGAGTGGGTTGCTTGGTGGGGTTTAGAGAGTTGTTTACCAGGAGGGAGGTGGAGTTCGGATTAGTATTGAGTAAAACCATATGCTTATGTGCCTTAAGAAGAAATCTTGTTAATCTTGTTAGCTTTGTTATCTTTAATAAATACTTAATTTGGTTTACCAAAGGCCTGATCCTTGGCTGGGGTTTCACAGACCAGAAGGGAGGGTAAGGTAATGACCAAGGCTGAAGGGGAACTGTAACAAATGGTGGCAGCGGTGAAGAGAATAACAATACCAGTATTCAGAGTCTCTGGGAATACTAGTATTGGGACGTTACTGGTGGTTGCCTAGCAGGGGGATCTGTTGAGATCTGTGCTAGAGCGGATAGGTAAACCAGAAGACAGTGCGGTACGGACTGGTGGAGTCCCTGGTGGTGCCTAGAGACAGGCAGTAACCACGCGCAGGTAGGAACCTGACAGGGAGAGCCAGGGAAGGACGCATCACATGTGGTGTCAGTAGCGGTGGGATACGAACAACAGAGAATCCAGATATGAATACCAGAGAATCCCTAACAGTGGTGTGGCAAACAGAAATAACAAAACAAGATTTCTTGTGAGAGTGACTGGCAAAGAGTGTGTGGCAAAGAGTGAGTGAACTCAAACACCATGGCTGAATACATAAAAATGAAAAGAGAGGAGCTGGTGGAGAAGTGCATAACATTCAATTTACCTCACGAGGGTAAAGGGGTAGATGAATTGAGGGTAGCACTTATAGGATTTGCTACTGCCCAGCAAAAACAACCTGTCAGGGAAGAGACCCCAGAAGGATATTTAAGCAATCCCGCTTATATAGAGTACTTGAGAGAGAAGTTAAGATGGGAGGCTGAGGAAAAAGACAAGCAGAGGGAGTTGGAAGCTGAGAGATTGAAGATGGAAGCTGAGAGATTGAAGATGGAAGCTGAGAGATTGAGGATGGAAGGTGCAGAGAAGGAAAAACAGAGGGAGTTGGAAATTGAGAGAATGAGATTGGAGTTTGAGGAGAGGGAGAAGCAACGAGCATTGGATGCTGAATTACAAGTAGAAAAGTTAAAATTTGATAGAGAGAAATTTCACTCTGAGGAGACAAGGAAAGACAGAGATGGAGCAAAAATAAAAATTACTCCAAAGGACTTTGCTGTCTATGAGCCTGGTCAAGATCCTCAAATTTACCTCAGCACCTTTGAAAAAGCAGCTCAGTTGTGGGGGCTACCTGAAGATAAATACATGCAGTATTTATCAAACCTGATTAAAGGGGAATTGGCTGAGGTATACCAATATTTCCCCTCAGACAGGCCCGTCACCTATGCTGAATTCAAGGAAGCAGTGTTTAAAAGATTCAGACTGGGGCCTGATTATTTTAGAAAGCTTTTCAGAAATTGCCAGATACAGACAGGGAGGTCTTTTGTGGAACTGGGAGCAAAGTTGATGGATATATTTGGAAAGAGGATGAGTAGTGCCAAAGCTCAGTCAGTGGAAGAGGTGAAAAGCCTCATGATACTGGATCAATTATACCATCAGTTACCACCAGAAATAAGGCTCCTGGTCAAAGACCGTTCCCCTACATCTGTGCAGGAGGCCGCAGAGTTGGCGGATCACTTTGCCTCCAATAGAACTGGCTGGGTGGGGAAAACATCAAGAGAGTTTAAACCCAGACCATATAGTGCTGGCAGAAGGGATGTGGTACCACAGTGAGTGAGTCCTCCATTAAAATCTGAAGGGCACAGGACACCCCAGAGTGGATCTGTGTACCCTAAAAGTGAGGAGAAATTATGCTACAAATGTGGTAGACCGGGGCACCTACGTTTTCAATGTGAGGTTGCCAACCCCATTAGTAATCCTGCTCAGACAAGGACAGTGAAAACAGAGCCCAAGGCTTTAGAAACAGCGAAAAAGGTTCAGTTCTGCCAGATAAACTGGACAGAAGTAACAGACCTTGATTCAAGTCTGAGAGAGGAAGTGAGTGTACAAGGGACAAATTATTGGGCATTGCTTGATACTGGTCCCGCTCAGACATTACTGAGGCCAGATTTAATAAAATCTGAGGTAATATTACCTCAGGAAACTGTGACTATCCAAGGAGTGAGGGGTCAACCAGAAAGTTTGCCTGTGGCCCTGGTGGAAATGACTTGGAGAGGCCGAGAGGGCCGATATAAAGTAGGCATTAATGCCCAGCAACAAGAACCAGTAATACTGGGAAGGGATGTAATGGGCGCCCAAGGAAAGATCTATGTAGTGACCAGACAGCAAATTGGCAGAGAAAAAGAAGCCATATTAAGGGGGGCTGAAACAATCAGGGTGGAATCTGTTAACCAGCCTCAGGTCACCATAGCAACCACTAGCAGGCCTGCTGAAGAAGACAAACTGTATCAAGTGGTCTCTGGGGAAGAAGCAGATCAATTCAGGGAAGAGCTGCATAAAGATATAAGTTTGAAGCAGATAAAGGAACAAGCGCTGACCCAACAGATTCCTTTCACTGACAAACTGAGGAATCAAGTTGTGTGTGAGAATGGGATTTTATATAGACTGTGGATGCCTGCTGAAAGAAAAGGTGAATGTGAACCAGCGAAACAAAGGATGGAAGTAGTGAAAGAGAATTTGAGTCAAGCTCAGCAGAAGCAAAGTTACTGGTATGACAGAACAGCCAGAGAACGTGTGTATGATGTGGGAGATATGGTTATGGCGTTCATACCCAGGAAACATGACAAATTACAGGCTAACTGGGAAGGACCATATACCATCAGAGAAAGGCTTGACACAGTGACATATGTAATCACCACAGACCAATTAAACAAAAGCAAAGTGGTTCATGTAAATATGTTAAAGCCTTACCATACCAGGGATGCAAAGGTGTTGCAAGTTACCTTATTCCCTGAGGGAAGTGGGCCTGAACTTCCAGATTTGGTACAGGAAAGCAAAGACAAAGGAGGGGTAGATCAAGTGGAATGGTCAGAGGTGGTGAAGGAGGAAGTAAAAGAGGAGATTCTGAGAGTTTTGAAAACCTATGGGAATCTCTTTAGCAACAAACCTGGCCGAACCAGTATAGTTATACATTCCATTGATACTGGAGATCATGCCCCAATCAGATCTGTTCTGTACCGTGTGAATGGGAAAGTTTTGAATGAGATCAAAAAGGAGGTGGAAGAGATGCTGGAATTAGGAGTGATCAGGGAATCCATCAGTCCCTGGGCCTCAAGTATTGTCCTGGTTCCGAAAAAAGATGGAACGACAAGGTTTTGCATTGATTATCAGCTAATCAATAAAATTACTGTCCCAGATGCGTATCCTATGCCTAGGGTAGATGCAATGTTAGAGTTATTGGGGGCAGCAACCATTATCTCTACACTAGATCTCTGTAAAGGATTTTGGCAAATGGAACTAAATGAGCACTCCAGAGCCAAAACTGCCTTCAGTACACCAGATGGGTTATATGAGTTTGTGACCTTACCCATGGGACTAAGGAACTCACCAAGTTCATTTCAGAGGCTAATCAATACTGTGTTGCGAGGCATGTCAGATTTTGCAGTGGCCTATATCGATGACGTGGCCATTTTTAGCAATGCCTGAGCATGTCCAACACCTGACAACAGTATTGGAGGCCTTAAGAAAAGCAGGCCTCACAATAAAAGCGAAGAAATGCCAGTTTGGACTAAAGGAAGTAATCTATTTAGGACATAAGGTGGGGAGTGGGAAAATCACCCCCTTATGGAGCAAGGTGGAGGCAATACAAGCATGGCCAATCCCCTTAACCAAAAAACAAGTAAGGGCATTTCTGGGTGTGGCTGGATTTTATAGGAAGTTTGTGAGAAATTTTGGGGAAATAGCAACCCCCTTGCATGAATTAACCAAGAAGAAGTGTTCTGAGCGTGTGGTATGGACGGATGAATGTCAGAAGGCTTTTGATCTACTGAAGCAAGCCTTGTGCCAAGGACCCATATTAATAGCATCAGACTATGAGAAACCATTCATCGTGGCTACAGATGTGTCGGACCTGGCGCTGGGAGTCGTCTTGCTACAGGAGAGAGAAGGCACCAGACATCCAGTGGCGTACCTGAGTCGCAAGCTGACGCCGAGGGAGAAAAACTATTCATCTTGTGGAGTCCCTGGTGGTGCCTAGAGACAGGCAGTAACCACGCACAGGTAGGAACCTGACAGGGAGAGCCAGGGAAGGACGCCTCACAGGAACTTTCCTCCCTTTATTGTCACTTCATAAAACATGTTGTTGTTTTTTTCCTTGCTGTGTGGATCGGCTGTGCTGTCCAATTTGCTCTGTTTGCTTAAGCAAGTGATAAAGAGAGGAAAAGGAATGAGAGATTTTTGCCAGACTTTCATACCCTCCTTGGCAGGAGGGGGAGAGAGGAAAAAGTATTTTAAAACTGAGGCTTGAAGGTAGAGGAGAGGAAGAAAGAGGAAGGGGGCTGAGGAACATCAGAGCTCCCACACATGTGTACTACGCTCTCAAGGAATTTATCAAGGACTGCAGGGCAGAACCGAGGAGACTCTGGGTCTCGGTGCAAAACCTTGAGACCAAGAGATTCCTTCCTGGTTTTGGATCAGAGCTCTTTCACATGGCTTCAGCTGTATTCAACCGCCCACTCCGGGCATAGGATAGGTAGTCTCTCTTACCTTTCACCTCTTATGGTAATAGGGTCCTTTGATTTCTTTAGTTTAAAGTTATGAATGAGTTAGGATATTCCATGCACCCAAGTAATTCTGTAATGCTCAATAAAATCAAGTTTTGTTTTATTTTGGTTTGGACCTGCATTTCTTGGGTTAAGTTTTGAATGTGTCTGGAATGTGTGTAATTTCCTTTTCTTTCTTATTATGTTTTGCTGTCTCTTATTTTAAAGTGAGTGGGGAAATGTCCTTTAAATGCTGTGGTAAATCCAGAGGTTAAGGTATAGAAATTCCCTGGCACATTGTTATCCCCCTCCCCTTCTGTCCTTGGCAACAAAGCTTTGGCAAACAGTGGTTGTGATTGTGACACAGCAATTAGCCAACGTTGAGACTGGAGAGAAGGTTAACTCATTAAGCTACTTAGGGGGTTCCCTAAGCTGGGTCCCATCCCTTTTGAAAGCCCTTGATAACACTTGTTTCTCCCCCCCTTCTGCACAGTTCTGGGGAACGAAGCCTTGCAAGTATTTTGAGCCGGTGGGGCTAGGTACTTGGAAAAGGTGGAAACAGGATTTGCACTGGGAATGTTCAGTGCTCTGGCTGGCAGAGACTCCTAACTGATTTCTGTCCCTTTAGATACCCCCCTCTGTTTTTTCCTTTTGAGAGTCAATCTGGGAGAAAAAGCTGGTGACAACAGCTTTACTCATGAGTGACTTGATTTGGGAATGTGGCATTTGAAGGTGGCTCATCCCTGAACTTATTTTGAAAGTAGGTTTGGTTGTTCAGTGTGCGCACTGCTTCATTCTTTGCATTTGGCTTTTGGTGTTGGAGATTTCTAAGCTATTACAAAGAGTGCAGGCCTTCCAAATCAAAGAAAAGTGCTGTAGCCGCTTCGGGACTTTATAATGCATGTCAGGATTTGTCAGATTTGTTAGAGGAAGAACTCAAGAAAAGTCAGGAGTCAAGGAGTAAGTTGGCTCAGGCAGAGGAAGCCTTTGAAAAGAGTGCTTGGAGTTAAAAGAAAAGGAACGGGTAGATTTGAATGAAGGGTGATACGTGGAAGGCACCCCAGTTTATGAGGGCAGTTGTAAGATTGAGGCGTACAGGATGTAGATAGAAGGTTTGAGAAAAGACACAGACAGGGAAAAGAAAAGAGAATAATTTCAGTACTGGGTTTAGTTTTCACTATCACAGCTTGTTGCCTGTGTAAACAGCCAAAAGAGCCGCTGCCCCTTGAAGCCCGGTATAATTCTGTTATATCTTTCAGTTCATTGTGTAACTGCGGTTGTTTCCATGCATATAAATCATGATTTAATTATAGGAATCAGTTCTCAATTGACCCAAGATTTTCTGCAGACACCTGAACGGACTGAGGGTTTTCTTTATGCATCTGTATATGATCAGAAGTCTAATCTCTTTATCCCACTTTCCTTTCCGATTATAGGATGAAGCACAAGCCAGGCGTTAACAATGTTTGTTTTGTTTTTATATGGGTATAGAGGAGAATCTCCTAGATCTCCCCTTTTGTCACTCTGGTATAGTGTTAAGAAATTAAGAAGTTTTCTACTGTCTGATTTATATTTTGGAAGTTTAAGAATGCAGCTGCAAATTGTTTTTCTTCCTCTCTCCTTGGAAGTTCCTTAAAGTTGTTTTAACCCCCTCTTCTTCCTAAAGGCACCAGAGGCTAGGGAAAATCGAAGGTTTTTAGAATGTGTAGTCCTGTTGTGTGTTTGTCTGTCTGTTGCAACACAATATTTTGGTTTTTGTCCACTTTTGATCAAGCATTTCCCCCCAAAGGATGTTTCCTTTTGTGTGTGTGTGTCACAGGAGATTTTATTGCAGGCATTTTTGACTGGAGCCTCACATGAAGCTGGTACCAACGCCCTGGGCCTTTACATAGCTATGCAACAGATGTACCATTCTCCAGCATGTGCTAACAGCATAGAGGCCTGCTTCATTCTTCCACAGCTATGGAAACTGGCAAGTCTACTTTGGCCATCAACCTGAAATGGACATCACTATTTTTTCTCACGAGATGTCCCGTGTTGTGCAAGTTTGCAAACTTGGTTACAGTCACGCAAGGGGAGAAGGGAATGATTATTCTTTTCATCATTCCAGTTTTTCTGCCTAGCATCAGCAAACCATACCAGCTGGTTTCTAGAGAATGAACTTTGTGCAAGCCATCCCACAGCATGTTTTAACATCATGATACTTGTTTTATTTCCATTGTAATATTGAATGTAATGTTTTATGCATTGTCCTTTAAGGATGTTTTTTGTACTTTTCCAATCCCTCTGAGTGATTTCGTAACAGGAGGTTTACAGAATTTGGCTATTTCAGATGTGGGGTTCATCAGTGTATAATTATGACCCATTTGTTTATTTTCCCATTGTGTCATAACAATGGTTAGGAATAGTGCAAGTTACACATCAGATAACACATGATTGTCATGTAGTCACTCAAATTATAGATAAGCTCTCACAGATAGAGGCACATGGATAGTGAAATTCTCTGTTTTGGCTGGGGGTGAGAATGCCAAAGAAGGTTTTAACCCTTATAATGCACCCCATTGTGGTGGTTTTGGTTTACCAGAAAATTCTGATCTTTGTCTAATTAGCCCTTGTAATATGTTTCCATCTCATATGGCACAGTTACACCGACTGGAGGTCAGCATTGGAGCCCGGGGGCAGAACTGTGAAAGGACGTATACGTCTACATTTCAAAGAGGGGGGAGTGATACAGCTTGGCTAACCCCATATTAGTTCAAGTGGACTCTAGGAGGTGCAAGGCCAAGAGCTATAACTCCCACCCCAACTCTCACACCCCCCCACCTGATGGTATGGCTGGTGATGCGTTCCAGAGGCTTTGTGCAAAGGGAAACAAAGGGCAGAGTTAGACGCTGTTGCATAAATGTTATCTTATTCCTTGGCGTATACACTGCCACCCACAATGAATCCCATTGTTCGTTAGAAAGAGCCCTAGTTTTTGGTGTCAGTTAGAAATACACATGCAGATATACACATGGCAAATGGGGAAGCAATATGTGGTATGCCAAGCCCCAGAACTCCAAAAGAACTGAGAGCTTTTTGGGACTAGTGGGGTTCTGCAGGCAATGGATCCCTGAGTTTGGAGTAAAAGCGGCTGTTTTGCATGAGTCCCTGACAAAGGAGGGGCTAAAGGATTTGAAATGGATTAAATTAATGGAAAAAGCATTTAGGGAGTTGAAACAAGCCCTAAGTGAAATGATTAAGTTTCAACCCCCACATGCTTTTGAGGGAGGATTGTTAGAATGGAAAATTTTGAATTGATTTGTTCCATGTGAAATAGATCTTTAGTAAAAGCCAATGTTAAGTTGTCTGACATGCAAGGGTTAAGGGATGAAGGTCGACACTGGAACAACAAGTGAGATTTGCATGTTTTGTATCATCTTGTGGTACTGTACGTAACTATGCCAGGCCGAGGCTTCCAAGACTCCCTCCACTCCCACCTTTCCAAGACTCCCTCCTTTGTTTTCCTTTGTGCTTTGTGCAATCTGCCTAGTGATAGAAGAATATATCTATGCTTGTGAGAGCTGTAACTTTAGACCTCACTGGGCTGGCAAGAGCTGTTTGTGGGTCTCCGTTTGCAAACGTAATAAAGCTTTGGCTTGAAACCTTGAGTCTCACGTTGTTTGAGTATTGGGATCTCATCCAGCGGTATGAACCTCAGAATTGACTGTAACAAGTTCAAGGGGTGGCATTGGCTGTCAGCTTCTTCCTCCTTAGTGTCAGCAGGGAAAAGGATGTGGACAAAACTAGAATGAGTTGACACCACCTGTCAGAGGCTCTGGCTCCACCTCCTGTTGGTCTATTTGCTTTCAACTCTACCAGTCCCCTTAGGCACCATTCACGACTGGGTAAAAGGCCTTGACCCACCAGCTTTAGTGCCTGTCATTGACCAACCGTAGATGTGAAATCAGGGACCGTGATAAGACAGAGTGGAAAATAAGTCAAGAAAATAGGGACTGTTCCTAATTTTAGATGTCATGGAGCGGCATCAGATACATGTCAATATTTATTTAATTATTTGATTTCTATCCCACCCTTCCTCTTGAAGGAGGAGGAAATGAGAAACTCTGTTGTATCTATTCTCAGTTTCATTAAAAATACTTTAAAAGTGGCTGAAGACAACATTTCTTGGGAAAGACTGAAAACACCCCCTATTGGCTGGGACTATTATGACATCATTGGCTACTGGTTACCTAGCTACTGTTAGGAAGACTAGAGATATTGAGCTGGGCTTTCATAGTTTCCCATGCCTTTTTGTGAGAGATCTTCTGTCAACTGGAAGCCCCCAAAATCTTGTCAGGCCTTCAAAATGAGAAAGTGTCTGTCTTTAGGAGGTGGAAGTTTGGGTCTTTGATCTTTCAGGTACAGCTACTGAGTTGGATTCTCAGAGTCACTCTTTCCCTCCTTTATCCTTTTCTGTGTACATTTTTGCAATGTTACAAAGAACAGGTATTCACTTCCCACTCCCACCCTACCCCCACTACATCCTTTTCTACATTATATCTAAGATATTTCTAATAACTATTGACATAACATATAGCTTTCCCAACTAGGAGCCTTGGATAACTTTTATGAATTTGTTTAATCCACCTTTAAAGCTGTCAAAGTAGGAGTGAATTCCATAGTTTTAACTATTTTGTCCCAAATCCTCCACCACTCAGCTTATATTTATTACTACTACTACTACTACTACTACTACTACTACTATATGTCCCCCTGTAGGATGCACACCTTAACATGGTGAGGGGGTTGAGAGTGTCAAAGAAGCTGAGAGCAATGCTGTCAGGAGGCTAGACCAAGAGGCTAGACTCCTAGAAGGGGCACCCAAGGTGGAATGGTCAAAGTGAGACACTAGACCAGCCTTTCCCAATCAGTGTGCCTCCAGATGTTCTTGGACCACAACTCCATCAGCCTCAGCCAGCATTGCCAATGGTCAGGAAAGATGGGAATTGTGGTCCAACAACGTCTGGAGGCACACTGGTTGGGAAAGGCTGCACTAGCGTAAGATGTATCCAAACTGAGAGGAAGGCAATGGTAACCCACCTCTGAATACCTCTTACCACGAAAACCCTATGAACAGAGTATCCAAAATGCAACACACGAGATAGTGCTGGAAGATGAGACCCCCAGGTCAGAAGGCACTCACCGAGCTACTGGGGAAGAAAAAAGGACAAGTACTAGTAGTGCTGTGACTAATGACGCAACTGGGTCAAAGCTGAAAGGAAGCCCAGAGGCTGATGTGCAGAGATGCGAAAGGAGAGTCCGAAGCTATACAACGTACACAATAGGAGCGTGGAATGTGGGAAGCATTAACCAGGAAAGTTTAGAAATTGTCAAGCAAGAAATGGAATGTATCAACATTACAATACTTGGCATGACTGAATTAAAATGGACAGGAATGGAACACTTTCAGTCAGGCAACTGCAAAATATTTTATGTAGGAAATGAGAAATTAAGAAGAAATGGGGTTGCTTTAATAGTGAGAAGTGATGTAGCAAAAGCAATTAGGAGCTACAACGCAAGGTCTGAGCGAGTGATATCAATGAGATTAAACAGGAAACCTATGAACATAACCATCATCCAAGTCTATGCTCCAACCACAAACGCAGAAGAGGAATTTGAAAGATTTTATGCAGAAGTACAGGAAGAAATTGATCACACACCAAAACAAGATATGATGATAATCATGGGGGAATGGAATGCAAAAGGAGGGAACAGAGAAGAACTAGGAATTGTGGGAAAATGTGCCTTAGGCGATAGAAATGAAGCATGAGAGAGACTTATTGAATACTGTGAAGCTAATAACTTGTTTATTGCAAACACATTCTTTTAGCTACCAAAAAGATGACTGTACATGTGGACATCACTAAATGGTTAATATAGGAATCAAATTGATTCTATAATTGGTAGCAGAAGATGGTGAAGTTCCATACTTTCTGTAAAAACAAGACCAGGAGCAGACTGCAGTACAGATCATGAACTGATCGTATCGAAAATCAGGGTAAAGCTAAAGAAGAAGAACAAAGCACTCATAATGCCAAAATACAATTTAAATAACATCCCAGAAGAATATAAACTTCAAATCAGGAACATATTTGAGGCTTTAAACCTAGTTGACAGAGAATGCATCTCGTTAAAAAGAGAGAACGACCTCAGTGGATGGCTGAAGAAACTCTTTAAATGGTTAAAGAGAGAAAGAAAGCGAAAGCAAAAGAAGACAGAAACATGGTCAGAACCCTAAATGCAACAATACAGCGACTAGTACATAGGGACAATTACAATAGTTAATGTGTAGAGGACAACGAAAAAGGTAGAACAAGAGCCCTACTCCAACAGATTAGAGAAATTAAAGGGAAACCAAGATGAAATAAAAGGAAGATGGAAGCAATACATTTAAGAACTTTATATAAGAGATGCAAGGATGACAGATTCATTCATGGAGGAACCATATGATGAAGAACCTGAAATTTTAGAATGTGAGGTGACAGCTGCTCTTAAAATACTTGGAAGAAACAAATCATCAGGAACAGAGTTGCTACAAGCTACTGAATCTGTCCAAAATTGACAAAAATTTGTCAACAAATATGGAAAAGAAAACAATGGCCCACAGACTGGAAGCATTCAATATACATCCCAATTCCAAAGAAAGGGGATCCCAGGGAATGTAGTAATTATCAAATTATTGCCTTAATATCCCATGCAAGTAAAAACGCTCAAGATTCTACAACAAAGGCTCTTACCATATATGAAGCGAGAAATGCCAGATGTCCACGTTGGATTTAGAAAGGGAAGAGGTACCATTATGCAAACATACGTTGGATAATGGAACGGACCAAGGAATTTCAGAAGAAAATCACCCTGTGCTTTATAGACTACAGCAAAGCCTTTGACTGTGTATATCATGAAAAACTATGGAATGCTTTAAAAGAAATTGGGGTGCCACAGCATCTGATTGTCCTGATGCGCAACCTATGCTCTGGACAAGAGGCTACTGTAAGGACAGAATATGGAGAAACCAATTGGTTCCCCATCGGAAAGGGTGTGAGACAGGGGTGTATTTTATCACCTTATTTGTTTAATCTGTACGCAAAACATATCATACGGAAAGCGGGATTGGCCCAGGATGAAGGAGGTGTGAAAATTGGAGGGAGAAATATCAATAATTTATGCAGACGTTACTGTAATATTTACAAGATTTGAAATGAACTACAAATACTGGTTAGAAAGAACAAACTTTACTTAACAGTGTATTGCAGCAGAACCAAGAGCTGTAATGCTCTAACCCAGACAGAGAGCTCTTCTTTTATTTTCCTGCTGGTCCCACCTCCAACTGATTCCCCCATACAACTATTTCTAATTCACTTGAGTTCCTACTCACATTACATCTCCCTTTTTTTAAAAAAAGAAAAAGATAGAAACTATTGTCTGTATCGAATTGGTTTTCTGATCACTCTGCCTCTTTTTTTTGTAATAATTTTTATTATTCAAATTTTCATAAAACAAACACAACAAAATCAAACAACAAAAACAATACAACAAAAATAAAAAGAAAAACTTGACTTCCGATTTGTTACAGATCAGCTATAAGTATATAATATATATCAAACCTGTCCCCTAAAACATACGAAATTCACTTTTTTCCAAAGTCTATCTTAATTAATTGTCAAATCCCATTATCATCATTCCATTTTTTTTTATCACTCTGCCTCTTGATGTAGTAACAGGTAACTCAGAGTCCAAAAATCTTCTCTGGTATATCACTGGCACTTTGTGCTACAGCTGTTCCACTTTTGTTGTCTTAAGACTCTGATAGGTCTACCTCTGATGGAGGTGCAGTTGCAGTCTCAGTAGTCTCATCCATTTTTGGTTCACAACTTGGATTGCTTTGAAGATCTCTTCTGTTCCTTCGGTAGACAGCTAAATCATCAGTCTGAACCAAATACGATCTTGGAGTCATGTTTTGTCCAGTCACTCTTGCTGGTTTCCACACTCCATTTTGCCGAACATTAACAGAATCACCAACCTGCAAAGGTGGTAAAGGCTTTGAACCTTTGTCAAAGTAAAAAGGTAAAGGTGTCCCCACACTTATAGTGCAAGTTGTTTCCGACTCTTAGGGTGACATCTTGCAATGTTTACTGGGCAGACTGTATATATGGGGTGGGTTTGGCAGTTCCTTCCCCAGCCTTTCTTTACCCTCCAGCGTATGCCAGGTACTCATTTTACCAACCACGGATAGATGGAAGGCTGAGTGGACCTCAACCCCTTTTACCGGAGATTCGACTTCCTCCTTCCGTTGAAATCGAACTCCGGCCGTGAGCAGAGCTTTGGCTGTGTTACTACCGCTTACCACTCTGCACCACTTTGTCAAAGTAAAGCTTCTGTTTTTCTTGTCTTCTCTTCAGATTTGTCTGTATGTCACCTTTTACTTGCTGAGGGTAGTAACAATGGTGCTGAGGTAGGCAGCCTGGTTCTTAAATGTCTCCCCATTAAAAGTTGTGTAGGTGAGGCTGTATCTACTGTAGGCGTATTTCTGTAATCCAATAAACTAAGATAAGGATCTGTGTTATTCAGACTAGATTTCTTAAGAATCCTCTTTACTGTTTGGATTGCTCTTTCTGCCATTCGATTTGATTGAGGAAATAGTGGACTGGATGTTGTGTGAACAAAGTCCCAATCTTTGGCAAAAATTTTAAAGTCTCTAGAGCAAAACTGAGGGCCATTATTACTGACAACCTCTTCAGGTATACCATGTCTTGCAAATATAGATTTGCAGTGTAAAATTACTGATCTACTTGTAGTGTCTTCAAGCAAACATATTTCCACATATTTTGAATAATAATCAACCAAAAGTAGATAGTCCTTTCTTTCAAATTCAAACAAGTCCATTCCTAGCTTCTGCCAAGGTCTTCTTGGGATTTCATGAGGTAACATTGGTTCTTTTTGGTTTTTATTTCTGAAGGTGTGACATGTGGTACATAACAGTACCAATTCTTCAATTTGGGCACACATACCTGGCCAATATACAGCTTCTCGTGCCCGCTTTTTACATAATTCAACACCCAGATGACTCTCATGTATAATATTCAATATCTCTTTCCTCAAATCTTGTGGTACTACGATTCTGTCACTTTTAAAAATGAGTCCATCATGAACACTTAATTCCTCTCTGTAATTCCCATAAACATGTATACACTCTGGAACTTCTACTCTTCTATCTGGCCACCCTTGCAAAACGGCATTTTTCAGGATTTGCAAAATGCTATCATTTTCAGTAGCCACCTGAAATTCTTTCAGTTTTGATTCGGAGATTGGTAAATAAGATAACATGAGGTTCAGCAACCTCAGCTTCTTCAGAACTTATTCCTTCACTCTGTTCAAGATATGCCCTGGACAGGGTATCAGCAATTATTAATTCTTTGCAATTATTAATTCTTTGCACTTGTAATTGATATTTCTGCAGTGTTAACTGCCATCTTTGGATTCTTGGAGGTGCATTATGCAAAGGTTTTCTGAAAATTGCCTCCAATGGTTTGTAGTCTGTTTCCACAGTCACTTTTTTGCCATAGAGAAATTGATGAAATCTTGTGCATCCAAACACTATTGTCAACATTTCCTTTTCTATTTGAGCATAGTTCTGTTGGGCCGCAGTCATTGCTTTAGAAGTATATGCAACAGGTGCACCTCTTTGCAACAGTACAGCACCTAAGCCTGTAGAACTAGCATCTACTGACAGAGTTACAGGTTCTTTCACATTATAATATTTCAAAACAGGAGCTTTTGTTAATAGTTCTTTCAACTGTGTGAATGCTGTTTCATGAACTGACATCCAGCAAAATTCAACGTCTTGGGCCAACAGCTGTCTTAAAGGGGTTGTTACTGTTGCCAAATTTGGGATAAACTTTGCTAGGTAAGTCACCATTCCTAGAAATCTTTGAAGATCAGCTTTGTTACTTGGGCTGGGCATTTCAGTGATGGCCTCTATTTTAGATGAATCAGGTTTTAGCCCTTCTTTGGTTAAGATGTGTCCTACATATTTTATTTCAGTCATGGAAAATTTGCATTTCACTTTGTTCAATTTCAGATTCCTCTCTCGGCACCTGTCCAGAACTCTTTTCCGTCTCTCATTATGTTCCTGTTTGGTCTTCCCCCACACCAGGATGTCATCTATGTAGCATGTGACCCCATCAATACCCTCAAATGTCTGTTGGATCATCCTCTCATAGACCTCAGGAGCTGAAGAGATACCAAATGGCATTCTTGTAAATCGGTACCTGCCAAAAGGTGCATTAAATGTACATAGCCTGGAACTGTTGTCATCTAGCTGAATTTGTCAGAATCCACTACTGGCATCAAGAACAGTAAACAATTCTACTTCTGCTAGCTTACTGGTAATTTCTTCTACAGTAGGCAATTGAAAATGTTCTTTTCAAATTGCTCTGTTCATATCTCTTGGATCTAAACATATTCTTATCTGGTCCCGGCCAGGCTTGTCTACAACCACAATTGAATTCACCCACTCTGTAGGTTCTTTTACCTTAACTATGACTTTTAATTGCTCCATACGAGTCAGTTCCTTTTGGACTTTATCCCTTAGTGCCACTGGAACCTTCCGAGGTGCATGAATTACAGGTGGAACCTGCGGGTTGATTTTGATGGTGTATTTCTCTGGTAAGCAACCTAAGCCTTCAAATACATCTTTGTATTCGACTGCAACATCCCATTGATCTACTGGAGCTCTTTTCATTAACACTTTGCACCAAATTTAAATTAGTCACAACCCAGAGACCGAGTACACCTTGTGCATCAAAGTCTACTATGTAAAATTCCAACACAGCTCTTTGATCTTTATATTTGCAATCAGGTTACATTTACCAGACACATGCAGTCTTTCTCCAGAGTAGGTTATTAATCTGGTATTTGAATGTTGAAGTGGTTCAGCTTGTAAGGCTTTGTATGTTTTAAAAGACATTGCATTAGCCTGTGCTCCTGTGTCAATCTTAAAGGTCACATACTTGTGATCATTTATGAGAAGATCCACACACTATTCATCTTCCAGAGCTGTAGAATTCAATGTGCCAATGAAGAAATCATGAGCATTTTTAGTTGTATCTGCTACTGAGAACATTTGTCTGCGTTGAAGTTTTCTATCTCTAGTTTTAGCAAAATGATTAAGTTTGCCACATCGATGTCATAAGCTGTCAATTTCGCAATTTTTCTCCCATTCTTTTCCCCCTCCGTCCAGGACTGAATGCCAACCCTACGGGGCCCTGTGTCTTCCCTTTCATCTACAAAGGCAAATCTTACTCATCTTGTACAACAGATGGAGCATCTTCTGGGAAGCGCTGGTGTTCTCTCAGAAGCAACTATGATGTGGATCCCAAATGGACATTTTGTGATCCTTCAGGTAAGGAAAAGTGAAGATGTGGGCAAAACTTATTGATGTTCTTGAGTGGAGATTGGAGCAGGGTTTGACGCAGGAAGGACAGGTTCTTTAATTAATGGCTGTGTAACTGTAGTTTTCCCCAGTGAAGTTATAATTCCCAGCACCCTAAACAAATCACAGTTCCCATGATTCTTTGAGGAAGGTCATGCACTTTAAATGTTGTATGCCGCCTATGTTATTATTTTTTATATACTGAAGCTCAGAAACCATTTTCATTTCTCTATTTAAAACAGTAGCAAACAGCTGTTTCATCATTGTTTATTCATCCATTTTTCCCATGCTAGTGTTAATCTCCCCCCCCCATAAAAAGCTATTTAATTGTAGTGTTTCTTCCTAATCGGTACCTAGATACATTTTAATTCATATTTCTACAATTATTTTGTATTGTTCTTCCCTCTCCACTACTTCTCTTTCACCCCCACTCCTCCTCTCCATTATTCTCTCTTTTACAGCCTACGTTATTTAAAACCATTTATATACTGTCTATTATCTCAAAATATTAAGGTAGTTTTACAACCAAGTAAATTGCTGGTAATTGTAGCAGTTCTATTCATGTAAAGCTCCTGGAGCAGACATAAAAGGTTTTTTTTTAGTAATAGTGTTGTCTAGGGATAGATGATACGATATGATGGATCACCACATTTCTGTCCCAAACCTGGAAAAATCCATGCAATCCCTTCCTGGAGAATTGTATAGAAAGAAAGATGGCTGCCCCCATTGGTTGGGGACAGCCATTTTTTTTTTCTGTTTAATTCTCCAGGAAGAGACTTGCATGTTAAGGCTTACAGGCACTTCCAGATAATATTTTCAAAGAGATGTTTTATTTTGTGGCTGTGGAACTGCCCTGAGCAACTTAAACAATTAAAAAAAAAATGAACAAAGAGGCAGCCCTCAGACTTACTTGTATGTGTGTGGGTCCAAGGGGGGGCAAAATGGGAAGGTTTGCTCAAAAATGCTGAGTGAAATGGAATCCTCATCATCCCTAGTGTTACTTAGCTTGCACCATAAAAACTGGTTTGTATCAGCTGAATCAAACACTGCAGCTAAGTCCAGAAAAGTCACATAAAGATGTTTAATGGGGCCCTTAATATTGTGTTGGGCAAAACAGTTGAGGGTTACACAATGGTCAGCTGCGGTTACACCCAGAAGAAAGAGGCAAGACACAAGTAGTTGGATAAACTAGAGCCACAATTTTATTCAAAGTTTAACAAAAGAGTTCTTCAGTGATCCAACAGTGTGGCAATTATAACAGTAGCAGAAGCTGCCTGCCGCCCTCCCCCTCTGATTATTAATCCAAAGCAGATAAGCGAACACCCCCACTCCCATTAGACTGCATATAGTGTTATGTGACTGCTCCTCACAGGCCACACCTTTAGTTGTAGAGGGAGTGCCTGTGATGCCCCTGTAAATGTTGTACAGTAATTATGGTAAGCGTCGGTTTTGTAGGGTAAATATCGTAAGTAGAGCAAGTGAGAGGGCTGAGTACATGGGTTGGAATGTTGAGGAATGCTGAGTTGTGATTGGCTGAGCTTCTGGGTGATTGAAGGTATAAATGAAAGAATGACAGTTGGAGAGAGAGGTTAGTTTTTGTGGTTGTTGGTGTTGGGTTTTGGAGGGGTGGATTTGTGTTTAGGCACATAGTGAGGCAGGTTTTAGGACTAAGAGATATAAAGAGAAAACTATTATATGTAACCACATGCATGTTGACTAAAGGAACTTAAAGTAATTTTGTTTATTCTTTGTGTTATTAAATAAATGGTTTTGGTTTAACAACACACCTGTTCCTTGGCTGAAATATTACAGAACAGAAGTGTGGGCAGAGCAAATACCAAAGCTGGGAACAGGATCAATGGTGGCAGCGGTGAAGGGATAGTGTAACAGCAGCAGGTATCCACAAGCAACCCAGGGCTGTAATCTTTAAAGGCAGAAAGATACAGGGGAGTTGTGGCCTGTAAGTGCACCCAGACACTATGTAGCAATCTTTGGAGCAGGCTAAGGCACAGTCTCAGGGCAGTATTGTGTTACAGTGTCAGGTGGTGGAGCCTAGTAGTGGGATCATGAGAGACCTGTGCTGGGGCCAGTGTGAGAGATCCGTTACGAGACCAGACCCTGAATAGGGGTCTGACAGTCCCACCCAAATCACTAATCCCCCGCAAGCTCCACACCTTTAGGTGTATGAGCTAGTTAAGCATCAGAGGCTCCATAGCCCTATGAAGATGGTCTTGGGAATTCCCTGTCATAAATGTGCCTCATAGGGCTTCTGCATTGTTATGTGGACCATTGTGACAAAACCTATTTAGTCAATGCCACTCAAGCCAAATTCTCCAAGCCGTTTTCCAGGTGCAGTGTTAAAATGGCCATCCAGTGGCATTGGTCACCATGGAAGTTTAGAACGATTGAGGAAACTGGGAATGAGAAGCAGGCAAGAGAGATGTGGAGACTAACATTGGGAATGCCGTAAGGGAAATTTTGGATTATGGGGGTTGGATATAATTAATGTGATTTTTCTAATCAAGGTATTACATTATGTAAAATCTAGTATTCCAACAGTGTGCTGGTCTCCGTTTTATTCTGACTGTGGCAAGAATTTTTTATGCCAGGTTTTAAAAGTATATTCAAAACCTGAACAAAATAGAGCAACTGAATCGTATAAAGTTTATGATAATGTTAAGGGCTAAAGAAGGATGTGTAGGTATTTTAAAGAAGTAACTTATTAAAAAAGAATTAAGAATATTGGGAAGCGGGATAGAATATATGTGGCTGTAAGATAAATTTGTGACAATGTTGTTCTATGTGTATAATTTAATGTCAGAAATATTTTCTGTTTTTGTAAGGCTGAAAGAAACTAATAATGGTATAGATAATCACATTTAAGGGCGCAATCCAACTCATATTTACACCGGGCTGAGGGGAGTCGAATGTGGCAGACCCCTGGCCGGGTTCAGCCAGGCTCTACCAGCAGAAGCCCCTCACCCTGGTTCAGCTGTGGTGGAGCCACACCCTGCCAGCTGAGCTGGGGGTCTGCTGGGGAAGCCCAGCTTGGCAGAAGGGGTGCTGGAGGAAGCTGGCATAAGGCCTGAAAAAGGGGCATTCCATAGGTATGTTGGAGGAAGACCTGGGGGGAGGGATTTACACAACATCCAATTCCTGTTTGGTCCTAATCCAGGCCACACCAAGGGAAAGGTCACTCTCAGAAAATAATTATAATGGAAGTCAAAGGGGAGCGCTTATTTGCCAGTAGGGGTATTTGTGAGAGTTGCCTTTTTCTTTTCCATTCATGCATGCATCTCCAGGCCGAGCTGACGTTCTGCTGGCCTGGTGGCTCCCGAACAGCAAATGGATGCCGTGGAGCTCCCTGCCAGCTCCTCCTCCACCAGCACACCTTCCGCCAGCTTTCCCTGAGTTGGATTGATCTGTCCGCCATAGATTGTATTTAAATCTTCTGTGCATGTGCAGGTAACAGAGCTTGGAAAGTTACTTTTTTGAACTACAACTCCCATCAGCCCCAGCCAGCATGGCCACTGGATTGGGCTGATGGGCGTTGTAGTTCAAAAAAGTAACTTTTCCAAGCTCTGTAGGTATATTGTGTTATAAACATTTGTCTAAAACTGTGCTATTTTTGATGAATAGTAAGCATTATTCCTTCATTTTCAAAATGTACCTTTTAAATTATTATTGCTGTTTTATTTCTTCTAGCACCCCTGAGGTCAACCATCAGTCTAAGCACAAACAACTTTTTTTTTTTGAGCACCAATTTGAGCCTCTTTTTAATGTGTGTGTGATTGGTTATTCTGATACTGCTTTCTCTTTTCAACCACTAATCAGGGCCGCATTATGACTTTCGTGGGCCCTAGGCACTTTTGTCTTCGTGGGCCCCTCCCACCTTAATATCAATATTAAAAATTATTTTTGATATAACTTTAAATACTTCAACATTTTATTTTTTTCCTGTGTTAGGCAAAATTTAATAGATTTTCATGGGCCCTAAAAATTTCATATTTTTCTGATGTGAGAAAAAAATTAAAACATTTTCTTCGACCCTAAAAGTTCATTTTGTTTCTTCTGATTTTAAAAGAAATTGAAACATTTTCATGGGCCCCTAAAAGTATTGTGGGCCCTAGGCACTGTGCCTACTGTTCCTAATGGATAAGTCGGCCCTGCCACTGATTTTCAGGCTATTGTAACATCTGATTTTACCTTTAATATATGCCATATACTTTATGTAAACTGCTTAGGTGCTTTGATGATTGAGTAGTATATAAATCCTGTTGAATGAATAACATTTTCTTCTTTTTGTTTTACAAGGTGTTATTTCAGTCCCAAGCAATGAAGTAAATGATCACCACAGTGATGTTTTTGACAATACAACCCTGCGCTGGGTTGTTTTCCAAGGGTCTATCCCCGAAGGAGCGGTGTTCTTCTGGAACAGTTATGCTGAGAGATACGAATATCCCTGTTCGGAATCAAACTGTCGTGTTGGATTCTACGATCGAAGTCGTGGCTCTTACTGCTTCTTCCCTTTTCAAGGCAAAGAGCGCAAAGTCTCAGACTTCTGGCTTTTGGTGAATGAAAAAAACCTAGAATTGTTGGAATGGCATGGTGGTTCATTGGGTAGCATTCCATCCAACTCTATAAATACCTGCAAAAACAAGAGGTACTACATAGCAAAAAATGAGTATGGCATAGGAAACCTTGACAAACTGAATGCTTTCTATATAGGTAGTAATGGTCATGAAAACTGGTACACCAGTTACAGTGTTCTGACCGTTAATAAAGACTATAAATCTCAGAGCATCTTTGATGTCAAATACAGAAAGGAGGAGGGGGTGTTCAAACGTAAGCCCATCATCTTAGCTTCCAGCAGAGTCACCAGCCATAACTGCAAGCCAGTGAAGAAAACCACTGTTTTATCAAAGACAGTAACTTTGGAATCTCGCTGGGATTTTAGCACTTCTCTCTCTCTGAATGTGGGCACAACCATGACAGCACGGGTGCCTAGAATTGCTGATATGGAATGGGTTGTTTCTGCAGAGACATCTTTCCCCTGGAGTCAGGGTTCCACGCACAGCCAATCCGTCACATATTCTGCAACAGTTGAAGTTGACATCCCACCCATCCACAGCTGTGAAGTGGAAATGGAAGGCACAGAGATGAAAGCAGATATTCCCTGTACTGCCACAGTGAGTCGCAGTTACAAAAGTGGGGTGACACATACGGCCACTGTGGTCGGGGTCAGCTGCAGTGTGGCTGTAACCAAAGGAAGCATCATCAAGCGGTGCATACCCATCCCCCACACACCCACATGTAGCATGCATGAGACATGAACAGCTTAAAAGGTGTAGCTATAAAGCAAGTGTGGCTCCCTGTTCTAACACTTACCGTCAAGTCTATCAGGATGCAAGGATGCCGCTTTGTATACATACAGATTTCAGTTGAAGATTTGCTTGTAAATAAAACAATTAATAGATACTTCACAACTGGTTAAATTACTCTACTCTTAAATAATGAGTTATAGTTGCTCCTTTATACTGAATTACTACTTTATACTGATTAGTAATTATACTGAATTACTAATTGTATATTTGTTTTAATGTTCAATATTTTTAATTTTTGTAAACCGCCCAGAGAGCTTTGGCTATGGGGCCGTATATAAATGTAATAAATAAATAAATAAATAGCTCTAATGCCCAGAAGAGCAGTCATGTTAACTGGCAGCAGAAATGAAGAAGGAAATAAGATGCTAATTAAAGGACCCTCGACTTCAGTAGGTTCTGTTGGCTGGGGCGTTCACAGCCAAAAGCCTACTTCATCACATTTTAAAAAAAGGATGCAAAGAATTCTCAGTGATATAAAATTAAATTACATTGGTCTTAGGATGCTTCCAGGTTGTCATTTTATACTTTTTTTTTTTTTTTTTTTACTGGGCACTAGTGTGGTGTAGCGGTTAAGGCAGCCTTTCCCAACCAGTGTGCCTCCAGATGTTGTTGGACCACAACACCCATCAGCCTCAGCCAGCATTGCCAATGGTCAGGAAGATGGGAGTTGTGGTCCAACAACATCTGGAGGCACACTGGTT
Source organism: Rhineura floridana (assembly GCF_030035675.1). Taxonomy (NCBI): domain Eukaryota; kingdom Metazoa; phylum Chordata; class Lepidosauria; order Squamata; family Rhineuridae; genus Rhineura; species Rhineura floridana. The sequence goes on along the minus strand of NC_084490.1, from coordinate 37,861,789 downwards.
GGGAAAGACTGGGTTAAGGTGTTGGACTATGACCTGGGAGATCAGGGTTCGAATCCCCATGTAGCCATGAAGCTCACTGTGTGACCTTGGGCTAGTCACTGCCTCTCAGCCTCATGAAAACCCTATTCACAGGGTCGCCATAAGTAGTAATTGACTTGGAGGCAGTACAATTACATTTTTAGGGATGGGGAGAAATTCAGTTTAGTTTGAGTTTAAAGCTGAATCTACCAAAGTCGTACTTTCTGAAACAATGAGAACTGAAACACGGCCATCATTCAAAAGCCTCACCTCTCTGAATTTTACGATGCAGTTCAGCAACCAAACATTATTCACAAAAAAGCATTTGTCAAGGGAAAACGTGTGTAAAAATGAACATATTAGTGAAAATAACATACACAAATGCTTTATATTAGGAGAAAGTGCTCAAAACATCATACAAAAATGTGTTCATTATGAGAATTTTGCACTGCTCAAGAATTTTCATGTGGATTTTTTTGAAATTGCAAATTGCTGCAGTAATGTGAAGAACTGAATTTAAGATTAGGAAAATGAGAAACAAAATTGCAGCCCTGACCATTACATTTTTTTTTACAAAATAAAACTACAATGTATCTACATCCCATCTTCCTTCCATAGAACTGAAGGCAGAGTCTATGGCTGCAGTCAAACAGCAGTTCATTCCTTTTTCCTGACATTTCCTTACCTGATAATTTCAGCATTTTATTTGATCTTCCTCATGACATAAAAGCCACTTCTGGAGATCTAGTGGAAGTCAATTGCCTCCAGAAACCCCATTAACCCAGAAAATTGTGGGAGTAACGTGACAAACTCTGGGGCAGTATATTGGCATATGGTTCTTTCCTGTTGTTTTCATGGAGGACTTATGGGGAACATGTGTGGAAAGGGGGGAAGTAGTGCCATATACAATGATATTCATTGTTGTGTCACACCATGCCCACTCGAGTAAATGAAATTTAGCATGGTTGTATATCAGCCAAAAAGTCATTTACATTATGGAACTGTGGGTTCCATAATGTATCAAGTACTTGCAGTGTAAAACGAATGTTAGAAATCGGGACAGAAGCTTTACCATTATAATCAGTAAAACTAACACTATTGTTCAAGGAAAAACTTTCCAGACCAAGATTGTGCTCCAAAAGACAGAGGTTTATTGATCAATAACAAAAGATACCAGTATGCATAATGGGAGAGGGAGTTCTTTCGAACCTCACACTCTGTCAATCAACAGGAAAACATTGCTTTTATAGTGATTTATGCATCATACATACATTGTACCTTATGACCCCTTTGGGCCAATCCCTACCCGGGTATCCTCCCCTAAGGGCAGGTACCTGGTCCCAGTATCTCAAACTGTTTATGTCCGTTTAGAGAAAGAGGAAGGGCCCTTTGCCCATGTTTTGACATCTCACAAGGTACAAAACAAGACACCCAAAACATCTAAAGAAGAGTTATAGTTCTAAACTTTACTCAATACATTTTCAGCATATGTGGTTTCTCCTAAGAAAACATTCTTACAACAGTTTCTCTTTTTCTTTAACACTGAGTTGCCTTGATTGTGGCTCCAGAAACTTGCTAACCACAAACCACAATCTCTTCTGACAAATTGTTAGGAGAACATCCAAACAAAATACTTCCCCATTATATTGAACATTGCAAACAATATATTTTAGCCATAACGAATTAAGCAGAGTAAATATTTTTGGCCTGAAGGAATAAAATCGAAATTCCTCTCACACTATGAATCCCATGTCTAAATACAGCCTATAATATTCTCAGATGACCTCCCATTCAGACACTGTGAAGTCTCAGATGTGCTTAGCTTCAGCAAGGTATTCAAGGCCTCTAGAACATAGCTCTGGTAGTCAAGGTTTTTGCACAGCACAACTTGCATGGGAAATGAGTGAAGGTTGTGTGCGAGACTTATGGCTGATGTGGAGATGCAACAGTCTAGCAAATTACTTATCGACAGTTTATAGTTAAAGCACTTTCATACCACTAACAGGGTTTCCCTCAAAGAATCCTGGGAACTGTAGTTCATTAAGGATTCTGAGAATGGTCAGGAGACCCCTTCTAATCACCCTCACAGAACTATAATTCCCAGAGTTCTCTGGGAAGAAGAGAAGGATTGATTGTTACACTACTTGAAATCTGTTGTGTGGATGTTCCATGAATGTGGAATCTCAATCTGCCTTCCTGACACCAGCCTCAGAGATAAATTTGAGGAATGGGAAAATAAAATATAAAGATGTTGGGTCTCAAGCTCCTCTAAAGTTCTCCCTTTTGTTCTGAAAGACTTACCTGAGTCCCATACGAGTGCATGTGGATGGATATTCACTGGTGAGTGACAAGCAATCATCACATGCTCAGAGGCAAGCTTATCAGTACTTCACACATTCTAGAGTGGATTTCTGACACCAAAGACAGATGCTGTGGATGAACTCTGACTGGCTGTGACCATTGAGGACTTCACAGACCCCGTCTCCAACATTTGAGAAAAGCAAACATTATTGTGTAATTAGATATGCAGAAAACAGCCACTCCAGGCAGGCAGCTCAAGTAATGTGATCGGATTTCCCTTGCCAGTGTCCACTGGCCCCTTACCAAACATTTTGCTTCCCAAACTTTGCCCATGGCATTGACCTGATCAAATGTCCGTCAGGACAAACTGTGACCCTGAGCAGAGGTTTTCTCCAAACTAAAAGTGGGATGGATATTTGCCCCCATTTTTAAAACTTCTTTCCATTGGTTATAAAGCTCTGGTTTATTTTTAATCCTTCAAAACAAAACAAAAACCCTTAAGTTGCTGTGGAGAACTTAGAACTCTTCAGAGATGACCGTGTCCCTGAATCTCACATCTGTGTTTTATTATTTTGTTCTAAAGTGAATTGCCACCTATTTCATGACCCTTTTCTGTCCCAGGGAGGAAGCCACTATGTGGGAAGGGTATTTGTGGGCTTGACAGCTAATTTCCATTCCTGTTAAAAGAAGTATGGAATTTGCTCCTGCAAGATATAGTGATGACCATCCACCTAAACGGCTTTAAAAGAGGATTAGACAAATTCAGGTAGGATGAGGCTATCAATGGCTATTACCATCATGACTATATTCTACCTCCGCTGTTGGAAGGAAGTACACCTCTGAATGTCAGTTACAGGAAACACATTTGGGAAGAGCTCTGTTGTAATTCAGGTCCTGCTTGTGGGCTTCCGATAAGCATCTGGTTGGCCACTGTGAGAACAGGTTGCTGGACTAGAAGGGTCTGAAGTGTGATGCAACACCATTCCTCTCATGTTATTGTTGACCTACTCTTATGTAGAATCTTGTAAGCAGGGGAACAGGCAGGCGTATAGGAGACATTTCTAGGTGACAAATTCACCTGTCAAAGCAGAGTTCCACATTAAGTAATGCATCATCATCATCCTTTTTATCTGTATACCACCTTTCCACCAAAAATAGTGCTCAAAGCGGCTTACGACAAAGTAAACAGCAATTACAAAAAATATTCCATAATCACAAAAATAATAAAACAGCAGTAATAAAACAGTAACACAACAAGAAATATTACAGCAAACACACAAATTTTTCAGCCCCCAAAACGTAGTGTGATATCCCTTAGTAGACAACATTACCCTTCTTGGAAAACAGAAAAAATAAAAGGAAATTAAACAGTTTCAACTTTGCTCCTGGAGACACCCCACCCATGATGTTACTCGCAGTCCTACTCCTGCACCCACGTCTTACAAGCCCTCCAAAGGCAGGGGGTGGCAGGGCAGCTAGAAACACCCCACCCATGATGGGATTCAGAGGCCCATTAAGTCAAGTCCAGAGTGGGAACATGGTGTCCTGCAGATGCCATAGTAAGAATGAACAGTGCTGAGGATGATTGGAGCTGAAGTCAAACAACACTGGAGGGCACCACGTTGATTACCCTTGTATTAGGGTGTGATGCACAGGAAAAAAAGCACAAAGGGTTCAAAAGAAATCAAGCATTTCACATAAAGAGGCATTACGTACCTGCAATGTAATGAGAACAATTCTTACACAATGGTTCCTGGTGGAGTCACAAAGACTGGGGACACCCTATTGTCAAAACTGAGGCCCTATTCAAGGTGCTGATGTTAGCATTTGAATCCCTAAACAACTTAGGCCCCAAATATTTGAAAGACCACCTCCTTTCCTATAGACTCTTTCAGGTATTGAGATGGACAGAAGGGCCTCTCTTGGTAATTCCACTGCTACGGGGTGGAGGGGGTGGGGTTAGAGGCCCGGGAGAGGGCATTAGCTGTGGCAGTACCTTAAACTAAAGAAATGTCATTCCAGGGGGAACACATTGGGGACTTAAGTGACTACCCACTGCTTCTGCTACACCGGGTAAACTCACCAACATAAGAAGGGAAGCAATTAGAGGACAGTTAGCCAAATGCCCCCTCAAAATTGGAGCTGGCCCTGCAAATGAGGCAGGTTCTAGCCCACCCCTAAAGCCTAATCAGAGTTAGGGTAATATTTCCTGCTTCCACTTTGCAGCTTCATTGGTAAAATTGCCCAAAACCCCTTCCATCTTTGCAGCTTGTTAACAGGGTGATGAAGTAGTGTCTCGGTGCTTTGGCTCAGTATTCAGCTCAATATCCACTGAACTAGCAGTTTGAAGTGAAGAACATGAATGTTGCTATAGGAATAGACTACTGTTGTTTGAAGAGTAAGGTATAAACACAATATTTATTCAGTCCCTGACCACTGTGCAAATATCAGAAGTTTGTAGTTGTGGGAGGAAGGAGTGGCCAAGTGGGGCTTAAAAGAAGACTGAGTGAAGCAATTTTGCATTCTTCTCTCCTGCGAGGCTGCCTTAGAGAGGAGATGGCCTCTGTGATAACCTGCCTCTTGTGCAGCTGGGCTCTCCTACCTTTGCTCACAGCAAGTGAAGGTAAGGAATGTTGCATGTATCATTTCTGCAGGTGCAGTCAGTAAGACAGAGCGAGTTTAGGATTACAATGCTTCAAACTACACAAGGTTGGAATTCTCCACTGAAATGAACTGGAACTTAATTGAAAAAATAAAGTAGCATTTTTTTGCACATTGCACAATGATCATATGGAATCCATAGTTCATTCCACGTGGAGAAACGTGCTCTGGCCCCATCCATTGGCTAGCGGACTAAGAGCTGTGTGTGAGTGAGAAGCTTTCTTTGGGGTGCAGTGGGGTTGTAAGCCACTTTGAGAATAATCTGAGTGAAAGGCAGGGTCTACATCTTCAAAACATTTCCAGGCAAATATCAGATTTTTGTATTCTTTGCCTACCCTGCAGTTTCTGCCATTTCCACTTAGTGGATTGTAGCACCTCTTCTGATGCTCTTATCTTCTGCTTCCATTTCAGTTCCCCTTCCATGTGTTTTCCCATTTACTTACAAACAGAGGTCCTATTCTTCATGCACCAAGGATGATGCTTCTGATGGGCAGCTTTGGTGTGCCACAACCGCTAATTATGACACACATAGCCAGTGGAAGCCCTGTGCTCTTCATGGTAAGTGGAGAATCCCACTAGAAAACCCATTCTCAGGGATAATATATTGCTTAACAATGTGCATTTATTTTACTTACTTGCTTGCTTATTTACTGAGTGTCTTATGTACAGTATTTCTCTGACCTTCCATAGCTTTGGTGTGCCACAACCGCTAATTATGACACACATCACCAGCAGAAGCCCTGTGCTCTTCATGGTGAGAAGTGCAGAATCCCACTAGAAACCTCTTCTCAGGGATCTTGTATTGCCCCACAATATTCATTTATTTTTACTTAGTTACTCATTGGTGACTTAACTAATGTACTTACTTCTCCTGTACCTTGGGACCAGAGGATTTCCACCATTCTTTATGTTTACTGCCAGTGAGGGGAACTTTTGTTCCTCCAGATGTTGCTGAACTACAACTCCTATCACTCCTGACCATTGGCCATGCTTGCTGGGGCTGATGGGAGTTGTAGTTGGAATTCAGCAACATCTGGCCGGCAGAAGGTTCCAAACATATGCTTTATTGTTAAAGGAGTTCACCCTTTCCTGTGTTCCGCCACTGTCTGAATCTGTGGAAATAAGGTTTTGGAACCACCAATTAGTTATGCATATTTGGTAGGAACTTTTAATAGCATTCCAACAAAATTGGCACTCCCCCCCCCCAATTCTGTTGATTACAGTTAGGGATGGAAGGATCTGTCAATATTGGTTCTCTCAGTTTCTGATTTTTTGAATCTTAAATTCAGTTCTGCACATTTCTGCAGCAATTTGTGTGTGTGTGTTTTAAAAAAATCCTCATGAAAATTGTTTAGCATTTTACACGTTTATGTATACAGTTTTGACTAATGTACACATTCTGCAAGCAATTTCCTTCATGTATGTTGTATGATGAAGGCTAGTACTGGGGAGGGCAGATTTTAAAGGGTTGCATGGCTGTTTCTGTTCTCATTGTCTCTGAAAGTTCAGATTTGATAAACTCGGCTTTAAATGCAAACTGAACCAGATTTCTCCCCTATCTCTAATTACAACCTACAAAATATCCAGTTTTTTTCAAACATATTTCAGTTAAATGCAGAATCTACATTCTCAGTTGCCACCCATAGTTACTACATTTAGGCACGTGTTCATTTCTGGAGGATAAAATAAAACTGATAAAACCTATTCCCAACCCTCTTCAGATGGTATTCCATGAGCTATCTCCATTCATGCCATCACGGGGTCTTATGCTTTCATAGAACTCTGAATATACCATGGAGTTTGCTGCACTCTAGTGGCAGATCTGCAAATTTTGTGCTTTGCCTCTTATCTTCTATGGCACATACAACCAACCCTGTCAGTTTGAAGAGGAAAACCTGATTATCTCCCCTTGGTGATTTCTGTGACACTCAGGCCTGAACCTATACATAATATCAGGAGGTTACATGAAAGCAGACCTACATTATACTTCAGACAACATCCAAATGTAAGATGTTTTTTAAGACAAAACGCAAAAGCAGCAGGGGGGTGTTTGTAGAGAAAATGTGAAAGATGGGAAGGGGTTTAACCTACAATGTTGTTTTAAACCATAACCTACCGTTTGTCATGTGCAACCTGCCCCCCCCATCCCAGGTATTTCTTGAGATTCCAATCATATAATGTCCGCTTTCAGAGTCTGGTTAAGGGGAAGAGGCTGAAAAAACTTCCAATGAATGGCACAAACACCACCTGGTTTGCTCTTATCATCCTTGAACACAAAACTTTCAACCTCTGTCCTTCCAATCCTTGCCTAAAGTCTAAGCTCTTAATTTTGTTTTGTTCCCCACAACCTCAGAATATGGAGGGAGATCCAACGGCCAGGCCTGTGTCTTCCCTTTCGTTTTCAAGAACCGGGCATTCTACACCTGCACTAATGAAGATGATGAAAGTGGGAAGTTCTGGTGTTGCACAAGAGGCAGCTGTGACAAAAATGAAGCATGGAGCTACTGTGCTGACACCAGTAGGAAAATTTTTGGGGCTTTGATTTGAAAGCTGTAGTTGTGCTGGCCAGGAAATGCAGCTGGCAGAGCAAGCAGAGGGAGAAGATGGTTTCATGAGATGCTGTAAACAGAAACTGGGATGAAGGACTGTGCAGTGCAGAAAAGGTGCCTTGTGGAAATTTGGGAGTGAGCATATGCTGGTGGCAGAGCACATGCCTAATGTGCCACGTTCTCCAGTAAAAGGATCTTAGAGTCCATGGCTTCACATGGGCTCAGTGAGTCAGTAGTCTGAGTCAGTATATGGCAGATCCATCTGTTCATACAGGATGAACTAACATGCCCCATATTCATGGCCAATAGAAAATGAACAAGGGAAATAGAGGGGTTGACCACAGACCCCCAATTTCTCCTCTCTCCTAGGGCTAGCCATTCCATTTGGCCAGGAGTGGAGAACCTTTTTGGTGGGTCAAGCCTTATCTGCAAGCCAGCTTTGATAGTTGAGTTGGACCAGTGCCTTTTTGGGGTAAAAAATGAGGTGCTGGTACTCATAGCTTGATAAAAGTGTATGGGTGCCAGCACAAAATTGCTGTCATGGCACCAAAAAAAGAAAGAAAAGAAAGAGGTGCTGGTACTTTGTACCAGTGAGTACTGTCCTGAGCAGGACAACCCATCTCAGGTGATTGACAGGTGGCTTGCCCCACCCACCTTCAAAAGTCCATTGTGCAGCACTTTCCAACCACCCTACAGCCAGCTGCAGCACAAGGAGTTTTGCTGCTCTAACAGCACTAAGCAGTTTCTATTGAAACTGTTGCTATAACGGATGCATTCCTGTCTGTTTCAGCAGAGGTTTCAATGGAAACTGCTTGGTGCTATTGGAGCAAAGTGTACTTCTCCTGTCTGTCATCTGCTCCTAAAAGGGAACTTTCCCAGGTGGTGGGCAGGGGCAGAGTCCCTGGCTCCAGCAAAGGAAGAACCAGGAGTTTACTTTAAGCTCCAGATTGCTTCTTGCTAGTCATGTCAGTACCTGTCCCACACCTGATGTCATATGTGGGCATGTTTTAGGAGAAAGGGCCAGAGGCTCCCCACCCCTGCATTAGGCAATGGAGACAACTCGCTCATGTGGCAGGGGCAGAAATCCAGCAGAGGCCCACAGCTTGCTTCTGCTGGTTACCCTGCTGCTTCCCACCCAGTGAGGCATTTGGGATAGGATGGCCGTGAAAGTGCCTGCGCAACCATCATTGTTTGCTGCTGTGGTTAATAATGTCTAAAATTAGTAGGGAAAACAGGTTGAACGTTATTGTAACTTTAAGTTTCCTCTTCCCTGCTTTAGGCATCATTAGGTGCTGCATCCAACTATGGCCGAGGTGCAAGTGCTTTCCTGGCCACCATGACAAGAGTGCCTCACTCTGAGAGAAGGAACTCCCCTGGGTCCTTCTTAGGGTCCTTCTTAGAGGCTGCTTTCACACTGCCCTTAGTTCCATTATTCTGTTGATTTCTTACCTGGTAATTTGCCCATTATATTTGATCTTTCACTTAACGTACAAGCTCATTCTGGAATTGTAGTGGAATGTAGTACACATTTAGCGCTAATCTTCATGATAAATAATACCAGAAATAATCCGTTTGCAAGCTTGGGTACCTGGAAAATCGCAGGACTGTTTTGCTAGCTGCAGCCACTCATGTGACAGGCATCCCAGCATGCAGTGCATTCCTGCCCTTTAGGCACATTTTTTTTTGTCTGATTAAAATTGTACCAGTATTCTGTTGTAGGTGCAGGTAGCAGCAGCATTTCCCACACACACCCCTGTGTCTATACAACTTAAAGAATATATATGTCAGATGCTAAAAGGAGAGGGGTTGCATGGCAATGGGATGAGATCTTAGACCTCCTACACATTGGGGAACTACAATGCACATTTGCATAATAAGCTCCATTTCTGAAAGCAGCCAGAGAGTTCTGCACTTGAAACAAGAACAACGAAAAGTAAAACAGGAAGCTGAGGAGGAAAGGGAGGTGCTACCCCAGTAATGAAGTAGGGGTGCAGTGGCAGTGAGGGAGGGTAAATAAGTGGGAGCAATAGCGGTGGCAGGTGCGGTAACGCAGATTCTTGCCCTGACCCTGCCATTTCCCATAGGTCAGTTGGAACAGCTCATAGAACGAAATTCACCATAAAGTTAAGGAAGGCACCGCGTCTATAGAGCAAAATACATCATGTGCAAAACTGGGAATGGTATTCCTATTAGTGTTGTTGTTAAAAATAGTAGTAGTTGTAGGAGCAGGCACAGATAAACTACTATGGAAGGGGAAGAAACCAAACCTCACCTCCTGAGAACTAGTTTTTAGTTAAGTTGTAAGTGTGGGTCTGGGCTGTACCATTTCAGAATGCAGGTGGGGGGCTCTCATGCTCAAATACCCTTGCAGTACAAAGGGGTTCCTTCCACATAGAAAACTTAATGGTATTCCTTGACACACTAGTTTTCCATGTGTAGTTGTTTTTTAAATAATAATAATAGAGAAACATTTAATTATGTGCTTCTTCAACTGCAATTGCTGGTTCCTAGACAATCTGGGTGAAAACTGTTCCAGAATCTTCCCATTCACTAACCCTTATCCCCACCTCTGACCATCTCTAATGTCTCTCTCTCTCTCCCTGTGCCTCTCTGCCCCCCGCCTCCTGTTCATCACCTCCCTCCAGGACTAAATGCCAACCCTACGGGGCCATGTGTCTTCCCTTTCACCTACAAAGGCAAATCTTATTCATCTTGTACAACAGACGGTGCATCCAATGGAAAGCTCTGGTGCTCTCTTACCAGCCACTATGATGCAAACCCCAAATGGACATACTGTGATCCCTCAGGTAGGGACGAATAGAGGAGAGGAAGGGGCTACAATACTTTTTAGAGGGCTGTTCCTGGATGGCTTGGAGCTATATGTTTGTGGAGATGAGGAGGATGTGCTAGGATGATTCAGTGTGATGGATGAAAAACATGTCATTTCATGGCCATTCAGAATGGCAGATTGATTCCAGGAAGGTTAAATAGGTTAACATACTTCAAGCTCACTATTTCCCCAGCTAGTCTCAAAATCCAGGAATCACTTTAAGAAATGTCATTGTATAAGCAATGCTTTTGGTTTGGGGGATTTCAGCTCCTTGTACTTCACTCTGATTTTTCTATACTTTTCGTCACAGTTGCAAGTATAGTTGGAAAATTTGTGTGTCTCACTCGAGTGTGACTATAATGTGTCATGTTCATGGGGCAGAATCTCATGCATACACATACTTGTGTGAATTAATATATTGGAAAAATCATATATGCACAGAGCGTATGTGCAGGCTATGTTTTGGTAATGCTTTTTAATACATGTCATTTGGTATCTACCTGTAAAGCTGGCTCTTATGAACATGAATCTTACAACAGAAATATATATTCACACATGGATTTTCACTTACCACTCCTCTTACTACAGAGTTTCCACCAATCTCTCTTAAGATAGCATGTGAGTGCCATTTATCTCTACCCTGTTTCCTCCGTAGAACCCTTCCCCTGCACCTTCCCCTTCATTTTCAAAAAGAAATCCTACTCTGCATGTACCAAGGCTGGAGCTGGTGATAACACCCTGTGGTGCGGCACGACTAATGACTATGACAGGGACAGTAAATGGAAGGCTTGTTCTCTTCAAGGTAGGTTATCTGGTGGTGGCAAGAATCTCATTGGAAACTTCCTACCTGGCTTATAGCTACGGCTGGAAGAAGGCAGTGATTTCTATTCCAACCTGTCTTTGTCACAATCTGAGCTGTTTCCATTTTGCTGCAGTTTGGTTTCCACCAAATACTTATCCATTACTTAATGTAATTTACATAGGTTATGAATTCAACATAATTAATGATGTAACTATTTCCACACCATTCATTTCTAAGTAAACATCAACACAATGTAAAAATAAAGTAATTAATTACATAACGGCTGCGGCCTTTTAAACAACCAAGAATGTTGTGATCGAATACCTGTCATATCACCTGCATTGATTTCTGTTCCAGACCTAGAATGAACAAGCAAACAGTGGCAATTTCCAGTTCTGTTTCTGATGGAATTCTCTGATATCCTTTTGCAAATTACATGGAACTTATTTTTTAATTATTATTATCTTTAAAGCCCTGTCTTCTTAAGACCAGGATACCAGAAGGCCCACCAATTATTATCAACGCCACCAATTATGCCGCCCGACAAGATCGGCCACACAGGGCCTTCTCTCAATCCCGCCAACAAAAACAGCCAGATTGGCGGGTACTAGAGAGAGGGCATTCTCAGTGGCGGCCCCCACTCTTTGGAACTCCCTCCCACAAGATCTCCGGCACGCCTCTTCCCTAAATGTGTTTCGGAAAGCCTTAAAGACCTGGCTCTTTCAGCAGGCCTTCGGGGTATCTGGGGAGGGTTAATTGTTATAATTGTAATGCCTCCTGCCCAGTTTTAATATTGTTGCTGCAGATGTATTGTTTTTATATTGTATTATTGTATTTTATCAATTGTATTTTAACAATTTTGTAAGTCGCCTAGAGTGGCCATCGGCCAGATAGGCGACGAAGAAATTAAATTTATTATTATTATTATTATTACCTCTTCCAATTTGCAAGAGGTGGAGGTATTACTCAGGATGAACACCACCGGTATTGTCCTTATATCTGAATATGGAGTTTTCCACTTCTGCTCTTATTCTAAAAGTTGCAGGAGGTCTATCCTCTTAATTTTGTGCTCTCTGAATCTTTAGAATATGAAGGGAACTCCAATGGCCACCACTGTGTCTTCCCCTTTACTTACAAGAACCGGACGTTCTACACCTGCACCAATGAAGATGATGTGCATGCGAGGTTCTGGTGTGCAGCAACTGGGGACCATGATAAGGACAAGAAGTGGAGCTTCTGTGCTGACACCAGTAGGAAAATTGTGGGAGCTTTGATTAAAGTTGTGATTGGGTTGGCGGGGCAATATTTGGTAAAATGAAGAGAGTGACAAAGTAGTTTGATGAGAAGCTGTAAACAGAAACTGGGATGAAGGATTGTGCAGTGCAGAAAAAGTGCCATGCAAACAGTTGGAGGAACATACCATGATGGTAGAGCACATGCCTTAAATGCCTAATGTGCCAAGTTCAGTCCTTGACATTTCCAATTAAAAGATTTTAGGTAACAGAGACTGAAAAAAAAGATTTTATGTAGCAGAGATTGAAACAAAAAGCATGGAGAGCTATGGCTACTCAAGAGTAGTACATTCTGGTCTGAATGAACCAATGGTGTGAATCAGCATATGGTAGATCCATCACTTCATAGGAAATTAAAATACACACACCATATTCAAGTGTGATAGAAAAAATATATTAATATAATGGAAATAGAGGGGTTAACTGTGGACCCCTCAGTTTCTATCCTCTTCTGTAGGTCAGCCCAAAGAGAACAAAGCATAGCATGCACTATATAGAGTGTCCAATGGAAACGTGTTTCTGGAGAGCAAAATACTTCCAGAACAGCAGTAATAACATGATTATAATGAATAGCAACAAGAATAAACCACTGTGGCAGAGGAACAAACCCCATCTGTTGAGGATTAGCTCTTGTTGATGTTCCAAACCTGTTTCTGGGTGGTACCACTGCAGAATGCTGATTGGGGGCTCCCACAATAGAATACCCTTCCATGGGAAGGAATTCCCTCCACAAAGAAAACCAGATGACATCCTGTGACATGCTAGTTTTCTGTGACTATTTTTATATGGAAGAACATTTAATCAGGTAAATCTCCACTTGCAATTGCTTCATCTTAACACACCTGGATTAATAACTATTCCTGAGTCCTTGATAGAGGTTGGGGAGAAATTTGATTCAGTTCTCATTTCAAGGTAAATCTATCAAATTCACACTTTCTGGAATAACATGAGAACCAAAATTCAGCTCTCCTTCAAAATTTGGACTTACCCAAATTTTGTGATGCAGTTCTCCAAGCAAATATTTACAAAAATGCATATATTAGGTAAACGTGTGCATAAAAATGAATATATTAGTGGAAATGGCATACAAAAATGTAATATATTGGGAGAAACTGCTTGCAAAAATGTGTGTATTAGTCAAAACTGCATGAAAATGTTTATTAGGATAAACTTTCACTAAAATGCTGAAGAGGTTTCAGGAAGCATTTTTTTTTAGAAAATCTAGAAGTTATTGCAGAAATGAGAGAAAATGATTTTGAGATTGGAAAAAAATGAGAAACTGAGAGAACAAAAATTGACAGATTCTTCAATTCCTGATCTTTTGTTTATGATTTCTATACAAATCTCATCTCCCTGTTCTGGCAGTTGCTAATGCCTTACAACAACAGAGGCAGATTTCATGCTTGTCTAAGAATCTTAAGTTCAGCAACAAGAACCAGACATGAAGATATAAAATGTCGGCTCAGGTGGCATAGGCAAATTATCTACTCTACACCATGAATCATTCATATATCAGGATGACCTGCATACACAGGGATAAATCTACATCTAAATTACAACAGATGAACCTAATATGAAACTCTAAAACTGCCCTGCAATTAATACCCATATTTTACACGTGAGAAAGATTGATGCTCTGTGAGAAAAATGTTTAGAACAAGCCAGACTTGGCAGTGGATTTGTACTTTTTTACTTGCTGTTCTAAAACTAATGGGAATTAGAAACCTTTGCTGATCTACTAGAAATCATCCAAAGATCTACCATTAGATCTCAATCTATCTTATAGGCATCCTTAAAGACAGGAGCAGATTGTATAGTTTGTCTGAAGTTTAGTTGTTATTAGAGACCTGATCTTGGAAGCTCTCTTCTCATGTGAGATTTCTTTCTTTTCTCTCTCTCTCTCTTCCTCTCTCGCTCTACTTCCCACTCTCTGTTCATCGCCTCCATCAAGGACTAAATGCCAACCCTACAGGGCCATGTGTCTTCCCTTTCATCTACAAAGGCAAATCCTACTCATCTTGTACAACAGATGGAGCATCCAACGGGAAGCTCTGGTGTTCTCTAACCAGAAACTATGATGCAAACCCCAAATGGACATACTGTGATCCCTCAGGTAGGGGAAAAACAGAGGATGGGAAAGGTTGGACAACTTTTTGGAGGACTATTAGTGGGTGATTTGGAGGTATATATATATATATATGCAGGGGAAATGGGAAGCTGAGTTAGGGTGGTTGAGTGTTAAAAAACACATCTATAATACTAACCCTCAACTTGCCATGCCATATTTAACAAATTTATCCCTACCGAAACATCACAAGGCATTCACAATGGCAAGATTCAACTGCCTACCATCTGCAATACTAGAAGGCAGATTTAATAAAATACCTTACTCCGATAGAAAGTGCCCTTGTGATGAGGGGGTGGTAGAGACATTAACCCACATACTTTTCTATTGCCCATACTATTGTGAACCTAGGCACCAGTTAATTACACCTTTAATCACTCACCTACCGGGAAGAAGCGAAGATTTCTACGCAAATTACTTACTTGCGGACAACTCACCATACATAACCGAAATGGTTGCCAAATTTTGTGCCATTACTATAAACTTAAGGAAATTATGAACTTCAGAAAACTAATATCGTCTGACAAGCTTTTAATATTTTAATATTTTATCTTTTGTTCTTAGAGATATTTTTTGTATTTATTTGTGTTTTGGTCAATGACCGCAATAAAGATTGACTGACTGACTGACTTTGGTGTGGCTATCTTTGTGTGATGGTGGTATAAAATATCTGTAGTTTGGTTGTGTTGCTTTTAATCTTTTAGGAGCATGAATCTTAGAAGAGCAGAACAAATTTGCATATGTATTTTTAGTTCTAACTAATCTTACCACCCAGTTTCTAGCAATCCCTCTTAATGCAGCTTTCTAATTCCTTCTCTCTTTGTCTTTTGTTTCCTCTTTAGAATCCCTCCCCTGTATCTTTCCCTTCATTTACAAGGGGAAATCCTACTCTGAATGTACCAAAGAAGGAGCTGAAGATAATATACTGTGGTGCGCCACAACTGATAATTATGACAGGGACAGTAAATGGAAGGCCTGTTCCCTTCAAGGTAAGAGAGCTGATGGTTCAAGGTTCTACACCACACCTGTGTAGGATATGGAGGATGGGCTAATTGCTGCCCCCTGCCAATGTACTTGAAGCTTTCTTGGAGAATTCTAAATGCCATTTTTTTCAGTCCATGTATGAAAGCGTCTAAGTCAGATGAGGGAAAACCTCAGGCCCAGAGGACAAATGTTGCCTTCCAGACCTGTCTATCTGGCCCGCAATCTCTCTTCTGTTTTTGACAAACCTTGATATTGATCTAACATTGTTCCCCACATCTGCAGAGTATGAGGGGAACTCCAAAGGCAATCCCTGTGTCTTCCCCTTCATCTATGGAGGCCAAACATTCTACACCTGCACTAATGGGAGCTCAGAGGATGGCAGATTTTGGTGTGCCACGACAGCAAACTTTGACAGGGACAAAAAGTGGAGCTATTGTGCTGATACAAGTAAGCTGGGACTGCGGCATTAGCAATCAGCAGGTTTGTCAAAGGAGGGCTCATTTTAGGCAAATCTGATTTAGAAAGTTCTGTATTAAGTAGTATAAACATAAATGAAGAGAGAGGTCTGTGTAATGCCGAAATGGAAGTGTGCCACAGGATTGTGTAATATATTGTTCCCAACTCAGAATAAGAGAAAAATGACCTTGGAACCATCTTGAAACACCAAGTCAACACACCATCCTTAGTGCTGGTCATTGATCATCCATGCAATTGAGGATATGGGGGCACAGAACAAGATCATAAAAAACATCGAGACAAATGAGATTATTCTTGATTCCAGTGTGAGCCACCAATTACTTACCAAGTAAACAGAAACAAGACACTCTGTGATAGTACTCTAGTTTTCATGAAAAAGTACTATAAAACTGGCTGGAAAAACCATAGCTCTGGAGAGAGATTGAAAACTCTCCCTATTATGACATCAGTGGCTACTGCTTACCTGGTTACTGGTAGAGAGGCTACAGATATGGAGCTTGGCTTTCATTGACCTTCCTCTTTCAACAAGCCTTTTAAGTTGAGACTTTATCCCAGTCTGCATCTGTATTGGAATTGCTTTTTAATATGTTTTTAAACCTTTTTTAAAAAAACAATATGTTTTTAACCTTTTTTTAAAAAGATGTCTTGAAAGCTTTTTTAAAAAAATGTTTTTAAAGATGTTTTGTTTTAATGTATTTTAAAGTCTGTTTTTATGATGTTTTAAAGTGTTTTAGTGCTTTTGTTTGCTGCCCTGGGCTCCTGCTGAAAGGAAGGGCGGGGTATAAATCAAATAATAATAATAATAATAATTGTCTCCCATGACATTTTTGAGAGATCTTCTGGCAGGCCCAAAATCTTGGTCTTCAAAACTGAGAAACCTTCTGCTGTTTGGAAGTGGGAGATAAGGTCTTTGTTTTTCCAGGTATTGGTACTGAGTTGGACTCTCGTAATTCTTTCCTTTATCTTTTTTCTATCTGTGTATTTTTGAGTTTTTGCGATGTTACAAAGACAATACACAATTTTCCAAATCCCACCCCATTCCCTCTGTACCAGGTATGGAGAACCTTTGGCTCTCCAGACATTGCTGAAATACAACTCCCATCATCCTAGATCCGTTTCAATCCGGTTTCAGGCCCGGTTTTGGCACCGAAACAGCCTTGGTCGCCCTGTATGATGACCTGTGTCGGGAGAGGGACAGGGGGAGTGTGACTCTGTTGATTCTCCTTGATCTCTCAGCGGCGTTTGATACCATCGACCATGGTATCCTTCTGAGGAGACTCGCGGAGTTGGGTGTCGGGGGCACTGCTTGGCAGTGGTTCCGCTCCTACTTCGCAGATCGTCACCAGAAGGTAGTGCTTGGGGAACATCACTCGACACCATGGACTCTCCATTGCGGAGTCCCTCAGGGGTCGGTTTTGTCCCCCATGCTTTTCAACATCTACATGCAGCCGCTGGGTGCAGTCATCAGGAGTTTTGGAGTGCGTTGCCATCAGTATGCTGATGACATGCAGCTCTATTTCTCCTTTTCATCTTCTTCAGGTGAGTCTGTTGATGTGCTGAACCGTTGCCTGACCGCGATAATGGACTGGATGAGAGCTAATAAACTGAGACTCAATCCAGACAAGACCGAGACATTGTTGGTGAATGCCTTCCCTGCTCAGATGGTGGATGTTAACCCTGTTCTGGATGGGGTTACACTCCCCCTGAAGGAACAGGTACGTAGTTTGGGGGTTCTTCTCGACTCTTCCCTGTCTCTCGAGGCCCAAGTGGCCTTGGTGGCATGGAATGCGTTTTATCATCTTCGTCTGGTAGCCCAACTACGCCCCTATCTGGACAGGGACGACCTCGCCTCCGTTGTTCACGCTCTGGTACCTTCAAGATTGGATTACTGTAATGCGCTCTACGTAGAGCTGCCCCTGAAGACAATTCGGAAGCTTCAGCTGGTGCAGAACGCAGCTGCCAGACTACTGACGAGGACCAGTCGGTCTTCGCATATAACACCTGTCTTGGCACGTCTGCACTGGCTTCCTATTTGCTTCCGGGTGAGATTCAAGGTGCTGGTTCTTACCTATAAAGCCTTACACGGCGTGGGACCTCAATACCTTGTGGAACACCTCTCTCGATACGAACCTACCCGTTCACTTCGTTCAGAATCTAAGGCCCTCCTCCGGGTACCAACCCATCGGGAAGCCCGGAGGGTGGTTATTAGATCTAGGGCCTTTTCTGTGGTGGCCCCTGAGTTGTGGAACAGCCTCCCCAAAGAGGTACGCCTGGCGCCTACACTTTTATCTTTTCGGCGCCAGGTAAAGACCTTTTTATGCTCCCAGGCATTTTAATTTTAATTTTCTTAACCATTTTAATCTTTTAATCCGTATTTTTAATTTTTGTCGTATTGTGTTTTTGTAGTTTTTTGTTTGTTTGTTTGTATATGTTTTTATGATTTTTATTATGATATATTGTATTTTATCTTGTTTGTTCACCGCCCTGAGAGCTATTCTGCTAAGGGCGGTATATAAATTGAAATAATAAATAATAATATAAATAAATATCCCTGTCTATTGCCTATGCTTGCTGGGGCTGATGGAAGTTGTAGTTCAGCAACATCTGGAAGGCCAAAGGTTCTCCACACCTGTGCTAGAGCCTTTTCCATTGTCCACATTATACTTATTATTCTATATTGACTACCTAGACCATACACTCTCTCATACAAATGTTGACAAGAGCAATAAAGTAAAAAGAAAAAAACATAAAAAAGGAAAAAAATGGATGGCTTTAAAAGTGCCATCCCTTTTAAAGGTAGCATACTGCTATGTGACTAGTAGCCACAGGTAGCTTTATCCTCCATGAATTTGTCTCATCCTCTTTTAAAGCCATCCAAGTTGGTGGCCATCACTACATTTTGTGACAGCAAATTTTATAGCTTAATTATGCACTGGGTGAAGTACTTCCTCTTGAGCTTTCTGAAATTCCCACCATTCAGCTTCACTGAATGGCTGTGGGTCTTAGCATTATGAGAGAAGGGGAAAGACTTCTTTCTATTTTCCCTACACTGTGCATAATTTTACACACTTCAGTTATGACCCCCCTCCTTACCTTTTTTCCTAAGCCCCAAATGTTTCTAAGTCCTAAATGTTGTAACCTTTCCTTCAGCCCATAATAGCATTTTGATTTCTCTCTTCTGCACTGTTTTCTGCTCAAGAATCTCCATGCTGGGGGCACTTAGGAAATATCCTCATCTCTGCATCCTTGGAGACCACATGAATATGTAACAGAGGTTGAGTGATGCTGAGTGGAAAACATGGGCAAGCATCCAGCAAGAAGAGATTGTTGGAAATGAGTGTAATGCTTATGGAAACTGTACTGTTTGGTGTGTTTTGTTTCCCTTGTTGCAAAGAGAATCGCAGTGGGCATGGTGGCTAGTAGATGGCATAGGAAAGGCCTAGTACCTCTGGATTGTGGGGAGAGGGAAGGAATTTGAAGGAATGGTCATCTTCAGTTTTGGACACTCTTCTTCTCTCAAGAGAAAGATTGCTGCAATGCCTGTAGCTCGCCACAATGTCTGTAGCTTCTCTAGAGGTAGCTGGATGAACAGACCAATGATGTCATAATCTTGACTGCCACCCTTCTTTTCAGTCTCTCCAGTTTCCTGCCAAGGTCAAGGGATATTTTCATGAAAGCTGTGATGGCTACAGTGCTGGTTCTTCTTCCTCTACATATCAAGTATTTAGTTAATGACATTATGCAGCTGACAATGAATTCTGAGTTTTAGAAACTATCTCCATTCAATGAACTGCAGGAATGGAAAGGAGGAACAACAAAAAAACCACTCACCACATGTCCCAAATGTTCTTGGGTTGGCAGTCCATGAGTTGGAAGTCCACCCACACTTCTGTTTCCAGTTGTGGCTGCTTTTGATGTCTTAACACAGGGTAGACAGAATATGAAGGGATACAGGTTTTCAAAATGCCAGAGAACACCTTACAGTATTAGGGAATCATTGCTGTCATAAGAGTTGTCCACCTTACAAACTTCCTCTTTCCTTACTCTCTCCCAGGACTAAATGCCAACCCTACGGGGCCGTGTATTTTCCCTTTTATCTATAAAGGCCAATCTTACTCATCTTGTACAACAGATGATACATCCTCTGAGAAACTCTGGTGTTCTCTCACCAGCAACTATGATGTGGATCCCAAATGGACATATTGTAATCTTCAGGTAAGGAAAACTAGAGAGAGAAAGTGCATGCAAAGCTTGTTGTGCTCTGCGGTGTGTAGATTAGAGCAGGTGTTTGGGAGGATGGACAGCTTCTTGTGGGAATTCTCCCAGAGATGTGGTAGAATCAGGCTGACTGAACAGTTGCTCACTTTGTTGCATTATCTTGCATTTCCCACCATATTACCTCACTCTGTTTTTTTAATGGTATATTCCAGAGATGTGCACTGATCACAAGATTTGGTTCAGATTCTGATTTGGTGCTTCAAACAGCAGACTGCTTTGGAGACTGCTGGATTTGCCTTGAGGCCTGAATCCATGTAAGACCTCCATTGAGGCCTAAAGGAGCGGGGGGGGGGAATAGGGGAGCACCCATAGAGCTGTGTTTCTCCCCCTTAGGCTTTTTGGGAAAAATTGCCTTCTTTCTAATTTGTGACATGACAAACAATGACAACCTCCATTTAAAGAATGACAGCTTCTTTTAAGAACAGGAGCAATTTAGAAACAGGAGCCTCTGAAAAATTCAGTGAATAAGGCAGGGCGAGTGCACAACAAAAGTCTCATCTGGAAGAGCCCCATAGTCTGCTCACTCAAGGTCTTCCCTGACTGAGGATGGATTTTTCATGATCACAATCACCCTATAATTACTTAAGTGATCTTAAAACAAAACAGCCTATATATTAACATGACCCTTGAAGAGTTATATATCCACTAATAGGCAAAAACCCTGTGGTTTAAGATCGTACCTATAACCCACAGATATTTCTATCAAACTTTAAAAAGCAGGGAAATTGGGCAGCTATAGTGAATGCACCAGGGGAGCAGGAGACCTCACTTCCTCTCTGAGCTATTGGACTGCCCTACAAATTTGTCAAAATGCAAAGACAATTTGGGTTCATCTTTCACAGTCCAATCCACTTCCTGTATAGCTTGGAAGACATTTTTTTAACTTTTAAACTGCAGAAGATGAAGGTCAGTGTATGGGACAGGGTCAGTAACAGGATTACAGGTACTCTGTGATCATGGCTGATTTTTAATGAATTTCAACAGATTATGAGAACTCTGAGAAAAAAAGGGCTCTTTAGTCTTTGAACTCATGATTCTTTCTGACTGTTTTGTTTATTGCCATGAAAATTTGCAGAGTCTTCAAGGGCAGCCCAACGTAGAGCGCATTGCAGTAGTCCAGTCTAGAAGTTACCAGAGCATGAACAACTGAGGCGAGGTCGTCACTGTCCAGATAGGGACGTAGCTGGGCTACCAGGCAAAGATGGTAGAAAGCATTCCGTGCCACCGAGGCCACCTGGGCCTCAAGTGACAAGGAAGGATCAAAAAGAACCCCCAAGCTACGCACCTGTTCCTTCAAGGGGAGTGTAACCCCATCAAGAACAGGATGAACATCCTCCATCTGGGCAGAGAAGGCACTCACCAACAGCGTCTCGGTCTTGTCTGGATTGAGCTTCAGTCTGTTAGCTCCCATCCAGTCCATTATTGCAGCCAGACAGCAGTTTAGCACATTAACAGCTTCACCTGAAGAGGATGAAAAGGAGAAATAGAGCTGCGTGTCATCAGCGTACTGATGGCAACGCACCCCAACATTCCTGATGACCGCAACCAGCGGCTTCATGTAGATGTTGAAAAGCATGGGGGACAGTACCGATCCCTGCGGGACTCCACAATGGAGAGTCCAGGGCATCGAGCAATGTTCCCCAAGCACTACCTTCTGGTGGCGACCCACCAAGTAGGAGCGGAGCCACTGCCAAGCAGTACCCCCAACTCCCAACTCCGTGAGTCTTCCCGGAAGGATACCATGGTCGATGGTATCAAAAGCAGCTGAGAGATCAAGGAGAATCAACAGAGTCACACTCCCCCTGTCCCTCTCCCGACAAAGGTCATCATACAGGGTGACCAAGGCTGTTTCGGTGCCAAAACCGGGCCTGAAACCGGATTGAAATGGATCAAGATAATCAGTGTCATCCAAGAGCCCCTGGAGCTGGCCGGCAACCACCCGTTCTAGCACCTTGCCTGGGAACGGAACATTCACCACAGGTCTATAGTTGTTCAGGTTATCTGGGTCCAAAGAGGGTTTCTTCAGGAGCGGTCTCACAACTGCCTCTTTCAGGCAGTCAGGGACCACTCCCTCTCTCAGAGAGGCGTTTATTATCTCCTTGGCCCAGCCAGCGGTTCTGGTCCTGCCAGCTTTCACCAGCCAAGAGGGGCTTATGCCTTTCCTTTCCCTGACTTGGCCCTCACATCCTTTCCACCACTGAGGAGGGGGATTGGGTAGCACCCTGTGCCTCTCCCCTCCAAATGCCCCACCTAGAAATGTGGCTCCCCCACCTAATGAGGAAGGCTGGCTACAGAGTTGCCTTCATTACTTATTGTACTTGTAAATAATGCTTTATTGCAAAGTCTACAGACCATCGCAAACACACAGAATACAGGAATGGACACATAAGAAAAACAATTAGCAATTATAAATTAGCAATTATAAATACTCAGGAGCCCGTCCCAGTTATTATGCGGACTGAAAAATGTTAAAACTGTTTTTCCTTTTGATAGAAGTGGAAGAAACGTGCAAGCACAGTGACTCCTCCAGAGAGAATAAATCCTACTAAATTACAGACATAGAGCCATGAGTCTTTGTGCTGGGCACTTGTAAAATTTGCTTTATTTTAAAAGTGAATGTATATAACTTTTTTTTTTTACAGAATTGGATGAAATTTGTAGGCATGGTAGATACCTTGAGAGGCTGAACTTTGACAAATTTTGAAAGGGTAGTTGCAGTGCTTTTCTTACAAGGGCAGTGAGTTAAACTTACCTAGTGTTTTGAGGGCAATTGCAGACATGAAAAAGGTCGAGGTGTTTTGGTGCTAAGTATCTTTTAAATTTATTTGGGAGTGGGAAGAACTAAAAGGGACTTGCTACCTTCCCTCTAGTTTTGTGGGCAAACATTCTATTATTAGCGTGGCATGCATCATAGAGATGCCCCAGGAAAGAAACCTGCAAATATTCAGAAAAAATGTGACAGGGGTTTCAAAGTGATATATGATATATGAAGGAGGAACCCCCCCCACTTTCAGACTTACATTCTGCTCAATTAGCCCCCAAAGTCACAGAAGCTAAGTGCAAAATGCATTTGACAAGAATGGTTATGTGGTGTTTGATAGAGAGGTAGAAGGATGTGAATATCCAGCATTTTCTAAGCAAGCACCACTAGGAGAACGAGCCCAAAATGAACAAGAACAAAGTGATACATCACCCTCCCTTTGCCAAACCACTGTGACCAGAGACTGCTGGTAAAACATTCATTCTGATCATGGATGTAGTTGTCTGGGCCTCAGGGGGGTCTTAGACTCCTTATTTTTTTGGGAGCAGGTTTCCAGCAGGGTCTCTATGTCTCTAGTATCCTATGAGCCAATCATCGTAAAAGTGGAGTGTGTTAGCCACGGAGAAGAGTCTTCCAACATGCTTCCTTATCCTTTCTTGCTGATTGGACCCAAAGTGAAAGGAGGTGAGCCAGCCACTAAGAAGATTATTTTCAGTCGCTAATACTCTCCCCTTTCATGCTGATTGGCTGCTAAGGGCATCTGTTGTTGTGGGAGGAGGCATTAACAAGGATCTCATTCTCAACCCAGCAGCAAAAAAAGGGGAGAAGGGGTGTGGCTGTGGCTATCATGAAGGGACCCTGCACTTCTGAATTTGCCACTACACTCCTGCTTCTGAGTAAAATTTAAACCTGTCATTCACAAAGGAGCATTCTCTCTTGTCTGCTCTAGCATCTTCCTTTTGTGGCTAGCTTGAGTAGAAATGTTTCACTTTTTTACAGACAGTCTGCTACCTTTCAAAAACCTAATCTCCAAAAGTACTCTAAAACACCTTGGAGGCAATTCAGAGAGCTTTGGCAAGATCCTGCTTTAACTTGGGAAAGCCCTAAAGTTGCCCCTCTTAGCTTTTTGATTTGGGATTGCTCTATATCATTTGCACACCCCTTCTATGTTCTTTGCCTGAGTCCCCCAAGAGCACAGTGTTAGTCTGCAATAGCAAAAGTAATATGTAACACTTGAAAGACCAACAAATATAGGCTTAAGCTAACAGTGGAGGTGGCAGTTACATGTCTTCAAACCAGTGATGGCTGGTCTTCATTGGAACTGATAGGGTGGAAGGCAGAGAGCCCAACAGCAGGTGGAGCCAGAGCCAAAGCCAGGCAGAAATAACTAATTGCATCCTTATCCTGCCTGCTGAATTTTGCAATGGCAAAACGGAGACTAAGGAGGAGAAAGCTGACAGCCAGTGCCATTGGTTGCAAGTAAGAAGGGAGGCAGATGGGGGGGGCAGATTGAGATAGGTGGGGCAGTGCCCCACTTTTCCTAATGGACCAGCCTCCATTGCTTTAAAAAATACCACGTCTAAAGTGGAGGAGAGTATTACAATTTAAAGTGCCAAAGGGATGAACAGATGGAGTGATGGTGTTGAAGTTATCCGGCAACCTAACATTTCCCCTTCCTCCCCACAAACATTCCCCTCCTCAGCAAACTTTCACCCAGATGGGCTGACTTCCAGTACCAAAACCTGACTGAGAGAAAAAAGGACTTATGTGAAGAAGAGCAGCAATCAGGCAGAGGGTTTGGTACTTCCTATCCATGTACCTTTTGTGTTATAAATTAGGACACAGCCACAAACACCAATGCCAGTGTACACACAGTGTGCACCATTTTCTTATCCCCGTGTGATACCCACGTGTCATATCTGGAGTACAAATAAGCACCAGTTGTAAATAGAACCTGCTAATCTTGGTTGGCCATTTTTATACTTGCAGGGAAGTGGATGGACTTATTTATTTAAAGCATTTCTTATCCTCTTTTGATTGACAATGAAAACTTCATCTGAAGCACAGTATGGAACTTCCGTCTGATAATAACTGAAGCTTTGTATGGGGACACTTTCTTTTAAGATGTTAATAGTAGCTCTACTTGGTTATTCAAAAGCATGCACTGAAAAATATTAGAGGGAGAAGAGGGGAGTGCACATGTTTACTCTGCTCTGCCATTGTACACCCCACATCTCCTCCCCCAAATGTCTATGGATTGAAGGCATGATTGCAGCAGGGCAGCCTGTCAGAAGCATATAGACTGACCCCCCTCCCCCAAAACTGGAATCCTGAATGTCTAGAGTTCCAACATACAGGGACAGGCTATGCATGTTTGACAGGTTGTCCTGCTGCAAATATGCCCTCAACCCATGACCAGAATTAGGGAGGAGCCAATGTGGGACATTTCCTTGTTTTTGAACATGCAGGTTGGTCTTAGTGGTCAACCATGCTGTTGTCCTTATGGAGTCGTGCTTATCTGCAACGTAGGTAAGGGCAGCCCTCAACCCTTCTCATTGACTGGAGCCACCACCTTTGTGATTCGCCCTGTCTCTTGAGCTTGAGCAGGAGTAGTGAACCTCTTTTCATTCCAAAGGCCATATTCCCTTGTGAACAGCCATGCAGGGGCCATGTTCCAGTGGTGGATGGGGCCAGAGGGAAAATTGGATGGAGCAATGTATGTGCTTCTCATCTTTGTGCAGTAGACTACATTCCAGCCTCAAGAAAGTCCAAGGTTTCTACACACAGGCTGCTTTCACACATGGGGCTAATAGCGCTAGTTTAACAGATTAAAAAGGTAGCACTTTGTTCTGGATTTCAAAAATCCCTTTCACACTGCAGTACCTGTTATACCAGCATTTTGCGCAACAGTCTTTCACACACAGAGCAGAGTTTTTCTCCTCCCCCTTCATTCGGCCTCACGCGACACCGGATGAGCAGGTCTTCATCTACCTTTGGTTTGAGGCCTGTTCTTTCGGTGCCTGGGGGGTTTGAAAGAGGCGCGATTGCGATCACGATCAGCTGAGAGGCGTGGCAGTGCAGCAGCAGAGGCTCTGGTTGAGCACAAGGAGCAACAGCACAGGCTGAGCGAAGGCTGCATGCTGGGAGGGCTGTTGGTAAGGGTGGGAACGCACTGCATGCTGGGATGGCTGTAACATGAGCAGCGGCAGCTAACGCAAAACTCCCGGAATCTTCCGGGTTCCCAGCCTGCTATTGGAATTTTTCTGGTATCATTTATTGCGGAAATTAGTGCTAAACTTCCACTACATTCCACCAGAATTCCGGAGCTACCCGTTATGTCATGTGAAAGCTCAAATTTAATGCGCAAATTAACAGGAAATACATTGTCAGAATAACGGAATAAAGTGCAGTGTGAAAGCACCCACAGTCCCCCCCCTGCCATCTCTCCATACTCTATCCAGGGAAGGAAGAAGCATTATCACAATTGGAGGGCACATCCAGCTAGGCAACAGCATCAAAGGAGGGTGTGGGTCAGGGTCAGTGAGGGGTGTGGCCTGGGGAGAGTCCATTGGGCCAGATGGAGCAGCCTAAAGGCCACGTTTGGCCTCTAGTTTCCTCACCCCTGACCTAGCTGTAGGTTAATTTTCCACTGGGAGGGGGCAACTACCAGCTGCTTAACAGTCACCACTGAGTAAGTTCAGCCTGCTTCCTCCTTGTCTTTCCTCATTCAAAACATGTAGTGTGGAAGAGTAGTCCAGCATACAGAGAAAAATCCTTGCGCTGTCACAAGTACACAGTCAAACATTAGGTTCCAAATCAAAAAGCTTTATTAAGGTTAAGGATGAGGGAGAAATCGGATAGATAGCATTAAAATAAATAAAACAATCTTGAAGTAACTTAAACATACCTGCAAGGAGCAAGGATAGCCCATGATGTTCAACAGATGACAAATGGATCACCGCTTCTTAAGGAATAAGTTTCATTTTCTGTCTCTGTAGAATCAGGGAGTGGGTTGATAGGAGGAATAGGATCCTCCAATCAGGTGAGCCCTTGTGAGCTTGGCGGACAGTTTTGGACTTGGGATGTGGCATGTCCAACATGTACACAGAGGGGATGGGCCATTAACATTTTTCAACAACCCAGGTAGGTCTAAGAAAGAGGTGTGATGTTAAACAGAAACAATCTATTGGATGTACGTGTGGGAGCATCTCTAATCCTAAGGGAAAGTAATGTTTCAAACATTGTGGCACTTTATATAACACACTTTGCAGGTAAACATTGACTAATTAGTACCTCTCATCGTTAAATTGGGATTGCCTGTGGCAATGAAGAGCAGATAGCAAATATTTGACAGAAATATTTTCAGCATGTAACCATTTGCTTTTCTGCCAATTACAGCACCAAGAGTAAGATGAAAACTGCCCCTTGCTCTGGGACTGCAGAAGTCTGGAAGGTGCTCTCACCCAGTCCATCAGCCAAATGACTACGAGCTGTTGTTGTGTGGTTTATTCTTTTCCTGCTGATCAATAGAATATTGATTATTATTTTTAAATGGAGAAAGAATATAGTCTTTATAATGTTACAATGCAAATTGCTGTGATCTGGAAGAATAGACCCAAAAACGTTATAAAATCAAATGTGAAAAAGAATATACTGAACTATCAGTGGTTTTTACAGTGCCATAAAATCCAGATTAATTTTTAACCTTGAATAAGAATCTTGATAGCTGAAACTACCATTTACTTAGAAAAAGGACAGTTGATAATGTTGACGTGTGTGCGCTGTTGCGTGAAACAGCATACATTACGTTGGAGTTAAGTTGAGCAAGAAACTTCTTCAGAGCATTAGAGCATGTTAAGAGTCTTTATTAAGACATTACGGCCAAAGGCTTAAGAGTAAATACATGTAGAGTTTCTTCAGTCACCCCCCCTTCTGGTACATCTCTCTTCAAAGGTAAATACAGAAGAGAACCTCTCCATTCAGAGGCAATACACAGAAGACCAGCCTCACAGTTCAGAGGCAATATTCAGAAGACACAACTTACAGACTCTGTTAGAACTTTCCCAGTTGCTATCTCATGTTACCATGACAACCGCTGGCCTTGAATGTCTGCTCACTCTCAGGCCAAGAGATAACAGTTACTTCTCCAAACTTGCAGGCTTTATGGAAAACAACTAGAGACAGTAATGCCCATGGGTCACAGCCCAACATACCCCCTTTTTTTTCATTAAGACTGCAAATACTTTCCATTGCATCTATAACTTTTCCATTTCAGCAATAGAAAGGTAATACATTTCAATACATTGCATCATACAGATCCATATTACATTGCAGTACATTGCAGTACATTTCAGAACATCTCTGCACATGTAGCTAAAACTTTATTCAATCAAACTTTGGCTCATTCCAAGCCTTGTCACCAGTTTGCCAAATTTCTCCTCACACAAAGGCTTGGTCATTATGTCAGCCACCATGTTTTGTTTCTTGCTGCTCCAGTCAATGCATGTCCCGTGCCACATCACAACTATGCCAGAGGTTGACTTACGACTGCTCAGTTCCCCTGCATGATCTGCATCCACAAAACATTCAAGACCTCCTGTCTTTGCTCCTGACAAAATCAGACCCTTTGTCTCCGCGCCTTTCAGATTTATGTCAAGATCTGGTTTACATGTTTGCGCTTGTGTTTCTGGACACCAAACTCTGAAATATGCATTCTCTTGTGCTCTAGGTGCACGTTTGCCACGTCTCTTACCCTGTGGCTTGTAAACTCGGCTGCGATGCACTCTTTCAGGCATCAGCCTGACTGCATTACATGAATACTGTGGCTGTGTGCTTTTAACAGCTGTCTTCTTACAGCTCTGACCGTCATTCTCTTTCCGCCCCATTAAACTCAAGGCATCAGCACACTTCACACCCACGGACATTCTAAACATCCCTTGTGTCATAAAACCCTGACAGACAACTTTGCCTCTTCTCTGCAAAAAACATTTTCCTCTATCAAATGTGACACAATACCCAGAATTCATCAGTTTTTGAACTGATAAAATATTATGAGCCAATTCCGGAACAAACAAACATTCTGACATTATCCCAAGTTTATTAAATCTCACCAGTCCTCGGGCTTCCACCCGTTTGTGTGATCCATCTGCAAGTTGCACAAAATCTTGCACTTCTTCTGAAACATAAAACAAACTTCTGTCTTTGATTAATATATGGCTTGCACCGCTGTCAAGAAGCCAGTTAACAGGTGCTAAAGTTTGTGGCTTCTGTTTACAAACAAAGTTCACACTTCCCTGCTTCAAGCCTCCGTCCCTGGAGTTTCGCTTGACTGCACAGTCTTTTCGGAGATGCCCACGAGCCCCACAGGCATAACAAGCCTTTAACAGCTGCTGCTTGTAATCCTGTTTGCTTTCAGTTGCCTCCTCCGGTTCAGCACTTTTCTCCTCCTTGCTTCTGACAGCTTCCATCAGCTCGGCTCTCTGAGCCTCCTGCCTCCGCTGCCATTCCTGGGACAAATCCTGCAACGCGTCCCACATCTGTTTAGCCGACGGCTCATCTCTCACACACATCAGTTGAGAATCCGATAGAGCCAAGATTATAAACGCCTGCGCCCTCTGGTCTCGACGCTTCCAGGCCGCGGTCAATACTGCCTGGGGTGGTCCATCTATAATGTCCCATAAATCCTCTGTTATCAGCAAAGCCCGCATCCTCGGCTTCCAGCTGCCATAATTCTTTTCATTAAGCCGTTCCATCGGCAAGCCTCCCCCAGACAGGTTTACAGCCATGTTGCTCACCTCTGTCTGGTACAATCAATCAAGCTGCCCTCTCTGGAACTCCGTCTGCCGTTCAGACCAGCAACTTACTCCCATGTAATGCGCTGTGGATCTGGGCCCATAACCCCTGTTGACGTGTGTGTGTTGTTGCATGAAACAGCATACATTACGTTGGAGTTAAGTTGAGCAAGAAACTTCTTCAGAGCATTAGAGCATGTTAAGAGTCTTTATTAAGACATTACGGCCAAAGGCTTAAGAGTAAATACATGTAGAGTTTCTTCAGTCACCCCCCCTTCTGGTACATCTCTCTTCAAAGGTAAATACAGAAGAGAACCTCTCCATTCAGAGGCAATACACAGAAGACCAGCCTCACAGTTCAGAGGCAATATTCAGAAGACACAACTTACAGACTCTGTTAGAACTTTCCCAGTTGCTATCTCACGTTACCATGACAACCGCTGGCCTTGAATGTCTGCTCACTCTCAGGCCAAGAGATAACAGTTACTTCTCCAAACTTGCAGGCTTTATGGAAAACAACTAGAGACAGTAATGCCCATGGGTCACAGCCCAACAGATAAGACCTCTTGTTAATAGTTTACCTTTACACTTTATTACAATGCATGCTGATGCTTAGGATATCAGCGACTATGAGAATGTCATTGTTATTAAACATTATCAAATATCACTGTTTTTTTTATTTAAAGCAGAAAAATGATGTGTGGAGGATGATTCTTTCAGATACTAAATACACATTTGATCATACCTGAAGAGAACAAGGGGCAGGCCTGTAGCTCAGTGCAGATAGAAGATCCTAGGCACATGGAACAGACTTGGCATTTAACAGTAATACCACCAGACTGTTGGGCACAGTTGTAGAGCATCCAGTAGTACCAAGGAAAGGTGGGAGCTCAGTGAGTGGCACAGGCTACAAGCACCTGTAATCTTCCCAATGATGTTCCCTCCTCCATCCGTGCCTGTTGCTCCCCTCGACCATTGAGACAGGCCATCCTACTATGGCCACGTCAAGATTTCTTGACCCCAGGCACATTCTGCCTAAATCTGCTCACGTCAAGATTCTCACAGGTGCTCAGCTTAACAAGGAACCTAGCCACAGAACATTTAAAGCCAGTACACACTAAGGGCACATCACAACAATTAACCTCCAGCTGAACTCCTTTCACAGGCATTCCACTCCATCTCTCACCTGGGTTGCAAACATATAATGTCCTCTGTCTCTGTCCCAGGGGATGCTAAGTGTAAGGATCCCAACACTCTCTCACCATGGGTACCTTAGGAGATGCATTTAATTCTATGTATGGCTAAATATACATCTCGATTCTATACAGTAATACGACACCAACAATACCCAAAGAGGACAAGTGAAAATTACCTCACCCACAGTCTACTCCTGTTCCACCCCCAAAGTGACAATCCCAAAGGGACAGTTCTTTTAGGTGTGTGTATGGGTCAACCTAAGGGTTTGGCCTGCCAACGGCAGCCTGCTGCCACACGCACAGCTCTGTTTTTATGGCTGAGGGGGTGGTAATTAGCCAACTAGCTGCACAAACCCAGAGGTAAACAATCAGCCACAATCAAGCCTGCTTACTGGAGCTGTGATCTGTCTAGGAGATCGATCCACTGCAATTCACAGATAGCTGGGGGGAAATAAAATAAAAACCCAAGTTGGATGAGACAGTTCCAGCTGGCAATAAAGTCAACATCCTGTCCCTTTAAACTTTTTAATTTTTTTAGAGATTGTTTACCTCAAAGCCATACTCCACATCCTTAATAACCAAGCCTCCTAATTCAAATTATCAGAGTTTATCCAGTTGTATGCTATCAACAGATGTGCTAACATCAATAAAACAGAATTATTTATTCAGATCTTTCATTTTTTCTTCTTCAAACAATGTCTTGCTAATCTTGGGTCACAAAGGACCCTTTGTTCTGTTACAGAACTAATTTTATAAAAAAATCAATATCCAGAAACTAGTAAGCTTACCATGTTCCCACCACATATGGTAAACAATGCTGTCTTCCTGCAACCCCTCCAACAAACAGGATTTATTAAGTGACATCTGTCATGCCCCCCAGACCCTCAAGGTACTGGGTTCATGCGTCAGACTCAGACCCCCACCCTTAGGGAAATGAGACTGGAACCAAAAAAGCTATTACTTCACCCTTGCCAAGGCTGTGTACGCTCACAACAACCCTGCAAGGTAGAAGGTAGGCTGCCACCACCCCTGTATACTGGTCCACTCAGAGCCAGGGGATCTCTGAGCCCAGAAGATATATAAAACCAAGGTCCTAAAAGGCAAGAGTCACAGTTACACTCCTTGCCAGGCATCTCTGGTTTAACACTTAAAATCCAAGCCTTCAACTTCTTAACCCTCTTTGGTAGTGAGTGACTGAGATGGGTCAAAGTACTGAATTCAGAACCACCCCTCCTCTCAAATGAACACACCAGGTTAAATAGAAGTAGCTTTTATTAAAAAAAATATAAGTGCACATATCATATAGCAGCAAGTAATCCTTTAAGACCATTCACCCAACAGGGGTTTAGGTTCTTACAAGAGAATTCATACACACAACAAGAAAATAACAAACTAACTCACCTAACTACTTACTCACGAGGTAGTTGGTTGCGTGGCACCTCTCCTAAGAGAGATGGATGTTCAACATAAAACAATGGAACCAGACATAGGTTGCCTTCCCATAAGCAACCCCTGGAACCATAAGGCAGAAAGGTTTGGAACTCTGGTGCCAGTCAGCATAGGCAGAGAACAGAGAACAAAGGCTATGGGTCTCTAGCCCTATACTTAAGGGAAAAGGATCCTAACGGTCCAAGATTATTTGACCAATCAGGAATTGGCTGATGTAACTTTCTTCTCGATGTTTCTCACATTTTCGCGCCTTCAGGCCCCCCTCCCAACTGTGTTTTCCAACTGTACAGGCCAAGGATGACCTTGCGTACCAGGCACTTGCTAATCAGCAAAGATAAACAGGTGCAGCTTGTTAAGGCTTCTTCTAACCGTCTTCAGCTGGGAAGTGAAACTCAACTTTGCAAATTGGCAAAGGCTTGTCTTTTCTAACTATAACCATCTCCCAGAGTCCCTTACGGGAGCCAAAGTATTGTTATTAGATTTTTAATAACTCATGACCATTACAGGTTCATGACAACATCTACATGGTGTTAGATACCGTCTGTGCAATAAATTTCATTCCCCTTATTTTAGCTGAAATGGAACTAAAGGGTTTGCCATGCTTCATCCTCAGTCTGAACCCCAAAGTCATCTAAAGAGCCAGATTTTATATCACATAGTATTTAATATATCAAAGATAAAAGCTTTTTTTATGTATATGTTGTATTTTCATTCAATGGCTCAAAAATGTTAAGAATTGCCAGTGTTCGTACTGTTGCATTTGAGATGAAATGACCTACTTGGTGTAGTTGTAGCCAATTGGGCTTAATCTCCCCCAATTTTGCCTGAATCAGCTGTCTCGTCATTTAGTGAATTTCCAAGCATAGATCTCTCACTCTGTGTAAGCCTTTCTGTTCCCACTCTCAGTAACACTTTACCTTGTCATGTTGGACAAATAGTGGGTGATAAATAAAAGGAGTTAGTGTTGAGATTGGAAATAATATCAACCTAGTCCAGCTATTCCAAACTCTTAAATTAGTGTGAGTGAATGAGTTTTGTATATTTTCTAGGTTTTTAGTTATATGTGTCAGTTATGACAAGGTATCAGTGTTAAAGGATGCACAAGAGCAAAGGCCAGAATTCTGCACAATAACACACTCTTTATATGAGCTGAGTCATTGCATATTTGGAATGTCCAATCCACCTTGTTTCACTCCATTATTCCAATGGCAATCACTCGTGGTCAAGTAAGATTGTCTTCCAAAATAAAGTCTTTAACAGTGGGTCCGTAAGTGACTGTGGAGGCCAATCCTAGATCCACACAGCCTCCCACAGTGAGGACATAGGTTTTCAGATGGAAGATGGTCGCGATGAGGATTTGTTTGATGTGCCTTCCGCTTAGCTCGTTTGTCCAGTTCGCCCTGTACTTGTGCTTCTTCAAAGTCCATAGCACCTTTGATAATGGTTGACCTCCATTTGGGACGTTCATGGGCCAAGACTTCCCAGTTCTCGATACTCATGTTACATATTTTTTTAGATTTGCTTTAAGAACATCTTTAAACCTCTTTTGCTGTCCACCAATATTCCATTTTCCATCCTTAAGTTGGGAGTAAAGTAGCTGCCTTGGAAGGCAGAGATCAGGCATTCGAACAACATGGCCAGTCCAGTGAAGCTGATGTTGAAGGATCATTGTTTCAACACTGGTAGTCTTTGCTTCTTCCAATATGCTAACAAGACTCTGCCTATCTTCCCAAATAATTTGCAGAATTTTCCAGAGGCAGCATTGGTGGAATCTTTCAAGAAGTTGGGAGTGGCATTTATAGATGGTCCATGTTTCACAGGCATACAGTAAGGTCAGTAGTACAATGGCTTTGTAAATAAGCATTTTGGCCTCCTTGCAAATCCCAATCCTCGAACACTCTACACTTCATTCAGGGGGATGCGGCACTCGCAGAGTTCAGATGATGTTGAATTTTAGCTCCGATGTCAGCTTTTACAGAGAGATGGCTGCCAAGATAAGAAAAGTGATCAACATTCTCCAGCGTTGCACCATTAAGCTGGATAGATGGTGCTACAGAGGGAATGGCTCTCACTCGCTGATGGAGCACTTTGGTTTTTTTTATATTAAGCGAGAGGCCAAGCTTTCCTTATGCTTCTGCAAAGACATTTAGGATAGTTTGAAGATCTTCCTCTGAGTGTGCGGAGACTACATTATCATCGGCATATTGAAGCTCTATGACAGAGGTTGTAATTACCTTACTTTATGTTTTCAGCCTACTGAGATTAAAAAGCTTTCCATCTGTTTGATATGTAATTTCCACACCAGTGGGAAGTTTCTCCTCAACAAGGTGTTGAATCATGGCAATGAAAATGGCAAATAAGGTTGGACCAATGACACATCCCTGTTTTACGCCTGATCCCAACCTGAACGGATCACTTTGAGAGCCATTGTTATCCAAAATTGTTGCCTTCATGTTGTCATGGAAGAGTCGCAAAATATTCACAAATTTATCAGCCACGATAGAATTACAATTAAAGAGGTCATGGTAATGCTCTTTCCAATGCAGTGCAATAGACTCTTTATCCTTAAGAAGTTTGGTAGCATCCTTTGAGCGTAAGGGATTTGTGCCATGATTTGTTGGTCCATAGATGGCCTTTGTGGCATTAAAAAGCCCCTTATATCATGAGCATCTGCAAAATGCTGGATTTCTTGAGCTTTCTTTGTCCACCAGGCATCCTTAAGTTCCCTAGTTCTTTGTTGGACCTCAGCCTTTGCACTGGCATAGATTTTATTCTTAGCAGCACAGTCAATGTTGTTCTGTCGTATCCGGAAGGCCCTCCTGTTCTTGTCAATGTTACGTTCAATCTCAGTATCATTCTCATCAAACCAGTCCTGATGTTTCTTAGTTTGGTATCCAATAGTTTGTTTACATGCTGCAATAATGGAAGTCTTCAGTTTAATCCAGTGTTCCTCAACATTTTCAGGGATTTCCATAGGTAGATGTTTCTTAAGCATTGTTTGAAAACAAGCTCGCTTAATAGGATCTTGAAGGGCATGGGTGTTCATATTATGCCTTGGTTTTCTTCCTTGGAGCATACATTGAGAAATAACATTTGTCAAGAATAGCTAACTTTGGTCAAGCTGAAATGGGCCACCAGAGAGGATTCTGGGAGCCCATGATTACCTAGGACTCCCCATGGGGGGAGATCCACAGCTCGGGGTTAGACAAGCAATTTGCAACCTGGGCAGGGGGATGTAACTGATCCCTAGCTATTATTCCTTATCAGCTTCCTGGGATTAAAAGTCAGGAAGAAGGGGTGTGTAGATCAGAACCCCTGGGTGAGACCAGATGGTTTCCTTATCTTCAAAGGCTTCAAAGGAGTAGACCCCTGCGGAGGTGGGAGATGACTGTTTGCTTTCCCCCCTCTTGGGTGACTGTTAAACTCCATAAAAAAGGAAGGAGAAACTTCCAAGAGGGTTCCCTATTTTCATTCTACTCAACCTGCCTGAAATAATAATAATAATAATAATAATAATAATAATAATAATAATAATAATAATAATATTTAATTTGTTTGTCGCCTATCTGGCGAATAGCCACTCTAGGCGACGTACATTAAAATGGGATAAAATACAACAATAAGTAAAATACTGGACAGTCATCAATACATATAAAAACAATTATAATAGCAGCATACGATAGATGACCAATTCATGGAGATTTACCCTTCCCAAGGACCTCAAAGGCCTGTTGGAATAGCCACGTCTTCAGGGCCTTGCGGAATACCTCTAGGGAAGGGGCATGTCGAAGATCACATGGGAGGGAGTTCCAGAGAGTGGGGGCCACCACAGAAAAGGCCCTCTCCCTAGTACCCACCAACCTAGCTGTTTTGGTTGGCGGAATTGAGAGAAGGCCTTGTGTGGCTGATCTAGTTGGGCGGCATAATTGGCATAAATGCGAGAGAAAGCCTTTTGCGGGAACCAGGCTGATCTATTGTAAGTATAGGATCTTAGCTTAGAAAGACTTCTGTTGTATTCCTTTGTCTGAATTGAACCTCTCCCCTTTTGTCATGCCAATGTGCCTCGTGTAACCCAGCTGTGGGTGAATATCTTTAAGGAAACAAACTGCTGCTCTCTTTTGTAAATACCAACTCATTTACGTTTAAATAAATTCTCTTTTATAAGTGTTGTGTGTTGGCTTGGAACTGAGGATTCTAAATATAGTCCTTGGCTACTGAATGCTACCGTTACTGTTAATTGATGAGGGTTAATCCCTTGGAATTCACATTGGGCTCTAAGGTCCCTTCCCTCAGAGAAAGGAACCAGGAAGAAGGGTGGTGGCAGTTACTACAGAAGTAATTACTCCTGAAAGAGGGAGAGTTTGCCTGGGAAGCAGCGACCCAGAGGGGTGGGACTGTTCTCAGAAGCAAAGAACTAAGGACAAGGGACCCCAGGGGAACAAGTCTTTGACAATATTAATGGCCATAGTGGATCGAATTAATTGGTTATCTGTCCAGCAGTCATAAGCACTTGTCATGGCCCTAGTGAAGAGTACATCACAATGATCTCTAGCATGGACAATTACGTAATCTAGGAGATGCCAGTGTTTCGACTGAGGGTGCTTCCATGATGTTTTAAATTTATTTTTCTGGTGAAAGATCGTGTTTGTAATAACAAGATTATGCTCTGCACATTTAGTCGGAAGTAGAATTCCATTCAGGTTGCTATGGTCAGCTCCTTCTTTCCCAATGGTTTCTGGCCATAAATCGAAATCATGCCCAACTCTTGCATTGAAATCACCCAAGAGGATAATTTTATCCTCCTTAGGTATCTCTGATAAGATGGTGTCCAGCTGGGTATAAAATATTTCCCTGATGTCTTCATCAGCATCTAATGTTGGTGCATAAACACTTATAATAGTTGCCTGCTGGTTTTTGGTGAGTTTTAACCAGAGAGTTGAGAGGCATTCATTAATGCCAGTAGGAACTTCTGACAAGAGCTTCACAAGATTATTTTTAATAGCAAAGCCTACTGCATGTATTCTTCATTCTTTCCAGAGGAAGGTATAACCTCCTTTTTCTTCCTTCAATTGTCCTTCTCCTGCCCTTTGAGTTTCTTGGAGTGCTGCTATGTCAATATTAAAACATCTCAACTCCCTCGCGATGATGGCAGTCCTGTGTTCAGGACGTTTGCTATATGCGTTGTCCAGCAATGTCTGTATGTTCCATGTTCCAAAATTCAATTGTCTTTTGCAACCGCTAAGTGGTGACCCCACTGGATGCAGTGATCCAGTCAAGGACTATGTTTAGGTCACCTTTTCTAGCCCCCTCCCCATACGGTGTGAGCAGAGTGGATCCTAAATAGGACTGTTCAGTTGTGGATACAGCTGTTGAACTATTCAACTGCCTTGGTCCTTGAGCCAAGATGACTGAATTTGTAACCACTGCCCATGTGCCAGTCCATGACTAGGGGCTTCCGGATTTCACAGTCCTGCCCCCGTCGCCATTCACCAATCACCATGGGACTTTTGTTTTGTTTTGGAAGACACCTGTCCGTGAATTTGTTTTGTGTGAGGAGATCGGTGCACAACGATCAATACACAATCTTGACAGAAAAAGGCTTTGATCCAATAGAATGAATACCACGATGACTGGAAGTCTTTTATCTGCTGCAGCCTTCATCCGCCTTCACAGCCGCTGTAACACACACATTGTTATCCTCTGTCTATTCTGCCTTTGAGGACTTTCTTGGATCGTTCTTTGTCTGGTTTCTCTCCCTTGACCATACTGCCATGGGTGACCCTGCTGGGAGTACATGACTCCCGATGGCATTGCTCAAAGGGTTCATTGCAACACTCAAGCCCACTCACCACTACAAGATGATGATCCAGCAAGTGGGACTCTGTTATACAGCACCACTGATCTAAATCTTGCTGTCTTACTTTGGTGGACAAAGTTATTGATCATTTTGTGATAGTTCTGTGCTGTTTTTCTTTCCAACTGAATCAGAATTGCCTGGGATAAGTAAGAACAATGACATTTTTACTGCAGTTGCCCTGCCTAGCTAAGATAGCTGAGCTTTGGCCGACTTTTGAAGGACTCGCTTCACCAAAGGTCCATAATTTAGTTTATAAGGCTGGACCACTTTTCTTGTTCCAGGTTCTTCAGAGACTGATGTAGAGCCTACATTTTGAGTCTCTTTTAAATACAGTTTTGAATATTCTGGCTCATGACCTTCCTGATCACTCACTTTAGCAGCACTTTTGGCTGTTTTTTTAAAGATTAAGCATGGCTGGGAGCAGAGCAGTCAAGTTAGACTGCCATTCTCGGCAGTGACATCACACATGTACGCATGGTACAGTACAATTGTGTTCAATACTACATAGGCTTATGCTGTTCAGTTACCCACTTGAGGTTTGAGAGCCTGTGTCAAATGTCAAGGTGTCTAAAACTACAGTGGCCCATCTGAAGTGCTTCCTTTCCTTTGCCGGACTCCATTCAACCATCGGAAAGTGGCTTTCTGTTTGTTTTCCCAAAGATACACAACAGTTGTGCTTTGTTTTTTGTGTAAAATCAATAAGGTTATGGGAGATGGTAAAATGCAAATGATCAGCTGAAGGCAAATTATTATTATTATTATTTGATTTATATCCCGCCCTTCCTCTCAGCAGGAGCCCAGGGCGGCATAGCAGTGCTTATGTAAGCTGTGATATAGATCAGTGGGAGGCTTTGCCAGGGTTCTATAGACTGTGTAAGCAGGAAAGATATTCAGATCACAAATGGAGGAAAGTATGACTCATTTGCACAAAGCAACAATGCACATGCCTACAAGGCTGTCATACAATATTAAAAAGAATACCATAAAACTTCAGCCACATCTTGGGTTATAATTACTGATGAAAGATGGCTCACTGCAATCAAAATTACACTGTCAGCAATTTTCAGGTGGAAACAGGTTCTGAACCTTTTTGATCAGCCCAGGACAAGATTCTTCTAATGCAATAGGCAGACAACTTTGCAGTCTGTTGTCCAGGGAGTTCTTCAATGTTGCACCTCCAGTTGACACTACTGGAGCTAGCTGTGTCAGATGTTGTTACTCATGTCCCTTCTGCCATTTCTCTCCCCATTTTATAACCCCCTTGTGCTTCTTATGCTAGATTCTTCCATCCCCTGTTCTTTCAAGAGCTGGTTGAGGGCCTCCTGGTATTCTTGTATGATTTCTTTAGCTTGTGCCAGAGCTACTACCTATACAGCATGACACCTACGTCTTTGTAAAATGTCTCCCCCAAAATAGAACAAAATCATGATCTGACTGCCCAACTTATCATCATCATCATCATCATCAGTAATAGTAATAGAAATATTATTATCTTTGTTGGTCATTTTTCTCACCAAGGTGACCCAAAGCAACTTACATTAAAAAAGAGTCAATAAAACCTACAAATGCTTCTGACGATTAAAAACCAGTTAACACAAACATGGTCAGTACAAATAAAGGGCAAGTATATAGATCCCAGTCTACTAGAAGATGTCATTAATAGACAAAAGCCCACACAGCAAGGGCTAAAGGCCTGGAAAAAGAAAAATATTTGCCTGGTGCTTAATGATGGATAAAGATGGCATCAAGTGTGCCTCCCCAGAGAGATCTGGGGGGGGTATCACTGAAAAGGTGTTTTCTTGTGTTGCCACCCTCCAAACCTCCTGTGGAGGGGGCACACAAGGAAGGGCCTGCACTGATGTTTGCAGGGTCTGGGTTGGTTCATATGGTCCTTGAGCTTGAATATCCCATCAAGATTCTCTTGACCTCTCTCCTCCACACATGCATTTCTCCTTTTGCCCCTTCCAGATGATGCCAAGCCTTCATGGCCTTGCTTAATGCAGCTCAAATTTCTTTCTTTCTTTCTTTCTTTCTTTCTTTCTTTCTTTCTTTCTTTCTTTCTTTCTTTCTTTCTTTCTTTCTTTCTTTCTTTCTTTCTTTCTTTCTTTCTTTCTTTCTTTCTTTGTTAACTGCAAGCATAAGAGGTCCACACAGATCCAGAGCAAAAGCTTTGCTCATGTCAGGCCACTTTGGGCAGGCCTTCAATAACCAAAGTCAAATATTAGGAAATGGAATGAGGACAGTTATAAAAAGCTTCCTCTTTCAATGATGCAAGACAGTGATCAAAAGCTTCCTGCTTCAAATATGCAAATTAAGGCTAGAGATAAAAAGAAATTGTTTCTAAAGAATTGTTTATAGAGATACCAAGTGATAACTTCTGGCAAGATTGACCCATGGCACTAAAACACTCAGTGTTGCAAACCTAAACTACAAGGAGAAGTAGGGGGTGCACATAATTACAGATAAGCTACATGGAGAGAGACAGCAGTGAGGAAAGAGACTGTAAAACTGTGCTCTACTGCTTTGAGCATTAGTGGTTTGTTGGCTTTTAAAATAAATGGGTGCATAACTCCACTGGTGTCCAAAGCATCCTCCAGCACTTCAGTGGCAAGTCCTTGTGGACCTCCACATCTGCATGATTATCAATCACTCAGCACCACTTCTTTACATTGTTCATATGACACCTCCCCCCCATAGATGGATATTATGTCAGGCTGTAAGACTTTGGTAACCAATTCTGCAGAACACAAACACAGAACAGCTCAGAGACTGCCCCTGTGGGAGAAATTACCAAGAGAAATGGCATGTACATGCCCCAGCAGATATGGAACACAGTTGCACAGGGCCACGCTAAGAGCATCATGTGGCAAAACGTGCTGAGTGGTGTTGGGTATACAGAGACTTGAAAGACGTTTGGGAATATGCAAATCCAAGGTGGTAATAAAATGTGTGTTGACTTTCAAATAGGAGCAGATTGTCCACCAGATCTACTGCACTGAACCATCTCCCTAGGGCAGGGGAGGGGAGCATTCTTCAGCCCGAGGGATGAAGTCTCTTCTGGGCAATCTTTCAGGGTCCACATGCCAGTCATAGAAAGGGCCCGAGGCAAAAGTGGATGAAGCAATGAATGTATATTTGACTTTTGTACAATAGGCTAGTTTCTATGCACATTCACGCACCCCTCCAACCTCCATTCGGGCAAGCTAGAGGTATTATCAAGGGCACACTCCAGCTAGGCAAAAACACTCATAAACCTTTGGAGGGTGTGTGCCCTGGGGAGTATCTTGAAGGTGAGACGGAGAGACCTGGAGGACCACAGGTTAAGCTGAATGATAAAGAAATGAAACGCAGGGCCCCTCCAGACTGGTGTTTTATTGCAGGTATGTTCTGCAATATGTTCTTGACACAATAATAGTGCCTTGTGGTAGATTTATTCTGCTCTAGTTTGTTCTCTAATGCTTCCCCAGTGTTACACCTTATTACTATCCAGAGGGGCTACAGTGTAACAAAAGCAGGACAAAAATAAATCAGAACATCTGTGGTACTGTATAAAAAGTTATGGGATTTCAGCGGACAGGATATGCACTGATTGGAAATGAAGCCAAGTAAGTGCCCAAAACTATTTGCTGGCTGGGATTGAATTTAGATCTCATATAGCCCCATCTGAAAAGAATTGCACTGGTTGCCAGTTCATTTGTGGGCACTATTCAAGGTACTCACTTTAGTGTTTACAGCCACAAATGACTTAGGCCCAAAATATCTGAAAGACTGCCTCCTTCTCTTCAGACCCTCTCAGGTGTTAAGATCAGCAGAGGGGGCCCCTCTTGGTAGTGCATCTGTCCTCAGAAACTTGGGAGTGTGGCCTGGGAGACAGCATTCTCTGTGGAAGCCTCTGTGGACTTCCATCCCCACAAAGGGATCTGAACTCTAACTGGTACTGCTTTGTGTTGGGCTAAAAAATCAAATGGAAAGGAGGCAGAAGAGAGATGAAATTACAAACTGTGATACCACTTCTGTAATTCCCCCCGCCCCCAGGACCAACCCAAGAAACGTTGCTCCCTGAGACAAAGGGCAAGGTACAGACCCATGTACAGAATCTGACTGGAATGGAGTTTAATCTTCTTTTATCATTGGTGGGGATAGCAGGCTAGCTTAGAGGACTCGGGGGGAATCAGGAATGGCTACCGCCAGTCCTGCTATCTGCCACCTGAAGCAGCTGCCTCACTCTTCTAATTGTAGGACCGGCCCTGCTCCCCCATAAAAAATACCAGAAAGCACAAAAATAACATATATCAGAGAGAAAAATGGTGGTCCAGCCATTTCTCTGCTCTGATAATTTAATATCTGCAGGGATATCGGGTAAAAAGAAGGGAACGTTCCAAGATAGTGTTTTTTACCTGCAAACTGGTGGCACAATGAATGACACCCCATCAGGCATCAGCCACCTCATTTTCTTGCATATGTAGTTCAAGCCTACCTGGACCTCTGGGGAGAGAACATTAAAGTTTATGTGAATAATTTAATTAAAATGTCTAGTTTACACATTACAGGTTTTACCCCTCTCATGGTGGTAGTAGCAGGAATCAATGACTGTTGTTAAATTATTCTCGGAGTAGAGAGGAAATACTTCTGGATTCTGGGTTAGCTGTAGTCTTTTTCTAAGGCTGCATTCTTTGTTTACTCAATGCAAGGGAACAGGTGAGATCCAATCCTCTTTGATCTTAGCATTTGTGTACCAAGAGGGAACAAGATCCACTGAGCTGGTAGTGCGCTGCAAACCATATGTAATGGTGTTAAGTATGGGAGCAGATTGCTTGTGATAGAAAAGATAAACATAGTTTTGTTCCTGGTGATGAAACACAAGGCATTTGTAGTTGTGGAAGGGAGTAGCCAATTGGGGCTTATAAAAAGAGTGCCCTCCTCATGCTTGTTAGATTTCCTTAGAGAGAATATGGCTTTTATCATAGCACTCCTCTTGTACAGCTGTGGTGGTCTCTCAGTATTGCTCACTGCAGCTGCAGGTAAGATGTGTTCCATATATTGTTTCTGATTCATCTTACCTGGGCTAATGGATCACTGATCTCTGACACCTAGTCATAGCTTACATAGACTTTTGTTTAGTTATGCTCCTGTCATGGGGGCAGGGGGCAGTGAGACAATTTATAGTAAAGGATTGACAAATCTGTCAATTTCTCAGACGTTTTGGAAGATGGTGGTCACTTCTCACTAGAAGTACTGCTGGACAGAAGTTGTGGAGTGAACCTTGTGCCATTTCCCACAGTCCCTTGGGAGGGACATGATGTGGCATGATGTGAGGCAATGAGCTTTGTGTCCCTGTGCAGTACTGAGCTTTTAAATAAATAAAAAATTCAAAAAGCAAAGGGAAAATGCAAAACCCTTGGCCACCTTGTAAGTTAAATAAGGCTAGAAACAACCCCCTCCTGACATTTTTGGAGAAATCCCTTCCCCCTCCACAGTGGTGCTTTGAGAGGGTTTCATTTTGCCCAAGAATGCCCACTTAGCCAAGAAATGGTCAAGAAAGTTTTTTCTTGAAATTTTCATCACAACCCTTCTTATAACAGAGGATAGAGTTCACTATCCTTCTCAGCTTACAAGTCTTCCATTTTGCCCTGGGAGCACAGACAATGCCAAGCTACCATTGGTCTGCTCCTGCATTGCATTGTTGGCTTTCTTATTGTGTGCTTTTATTTGTATTTACAACAAAAATCTAAATTAGTCAAAGTTTTTCTTTCTTTCTTTCTTTCATACTTCCAACTCTGACTTTTGATTCATCTATGCTGGGCATACTATGAGGTGCATCCAAAGTAAGTTAGCTGCACTTAGGTCAATGAAAAGTTATGCATGACTTAAGTTCCGTTGATTTCAGTGGGAATGAAATGCAACTAACTTGGTCTGGATCCAGTCCTATGATTCTTTTAACATATATGTTTCCCCCCTTTTTCCATTAGGTTGCA
Organism: Rhineura floridana; assembly: GCF_030035675.1. Classification (NCBI taxonomy): domain Eukaryota; kingdom Metazoa; phylum Chordata; class Lepidosauria; order Squamata; family Rhineuridae; genus Rhineura; species Rhineura floridana. The sequence goes on along the minus strand of NC_084490.1, from coordinate 37,817,443 downwards.
GTTGCTGATTTAACATTTCTCTATCCCAGCCTTTCCCAACCAGTGTGCCTCCAGATGTTGTTGGACCACAACTCCCATCAGCCTCAGCCAGCATTACCAATGGTCAGGAAAGATGGGAATTGTGGTCCAACAACATCTGGAGGCACACTGGTTGGGAAAGGCTGCTCTATCCAGTCTAACAGACCTGGGATAGAGAGAGTAGGAAGGGATAACTCAGGAAAGAAACCTGGAAGGAGGGGGTAGTTGCCTGGGTTCATGGATCCCAGGAAGATGGGTTAAAAGATATCCAGGTGAACAATAGATCCATTATACTGTCACAGAACTGGGGATAACATGGAGGGGGAGGGATCCTTATTCAACTTGGCATCAGCTCTGGGAAATTATGTATGAAATAAAATCTGACACATCCACCAGCCATGGATTGCACAGCAGAAATCTCCTAGCAGACGTTTATCTGTAGCTTACTATTCTGCAACCTCTTAAGAGCAAATATGTGGCTGCATTCAGCTGATCAGAAGTTAACAAGTCATAAGCACATTATGACATTTTATGAGGACATAAACTAGTAGGGAGGGCAGCTTCCCTTAAGGTTGTCAAGTGTGCAGAGTTCTCGTTGGATCTCACCAGGCTTCAGTCTCTGAAGCTGCTTTCAAGTTTTGGAGTTAAGTGGTATAAACAATTCACTTTTGGTCGCACTCTTCTTCTCTGAAGTCCCTTCCCCCCACCTCATTACAGCCAGCTGAAATGGAGAAAAAATGGCTCAGCTGTATTTTAAACACATTTTAATTTCTAGTTAAGAGTTATCTTTAGGGCAGGTCTATGCTACAGACCTACGCTGGTCTCATGTCCTGTATCTTGGGAAATCTCCTTCTGCAGGGCACCAAGCAAAGAATGGATTTCAACTCTGTTAGTAATGTACAACACCCGGAGTTTATCTGTCATGGCTTTCACCAAAGAACTCTGGGTGTTGTAGGTTAATAAGAGAGACTGTTACAGCACTGACCAAAAGTTGAAGAGATATACTCATCTTGTCTCTTGGGCTTTACTTTTTGTTATAACTGAAATTTGATTGAAAACCAGGAGTGCCTCTGGGAACGTGCAGTGCCATTTCTTCTGCTGGGAGCATCATGTTCAGCTTTATGACATATCTAGGCAGCAGGGCTTGTGGGTCAAAGAATAAGGCTCCTGGGTAGTCTAATCATGGGGAACTGTGTGTGTGTAAAAGGACTGCTGATGTGAACTCATGCCTTGAGGACCATTGAGAGTGGTCCAGACTTAGGCCCCATCTATACTATATCTTTAAAGCATTATCAGTCCACTTTAAATAGTCATGGCTTCCCCCAGAGACTCCTAGGAGTTTGTTAAGTTGTTGTCAGAAGTCCTCCTTTCCCCTCACAGAGCTACTATCACCAGAGTTCCCTGAGAAGAGAGATGGACTGTGAAATCAGTTTTGGAACTGTAGCTCTGTGAGGGCAATAGGGGTCTTCTGACAACTCTCAGTACCTTTAACAAACGACAGTTCTCAGGATTATTTGGGAGATGCCATAACTGTTTAAAGTAGAATAATACTGTTTTAAATGTATAGTGAAGATGGGGCATTAGATGAGATTTTATAATCTTTCTACAAAGTTTCTACTATTTGCACTTCAAGAACTGTAGTTCTTATTCTTACACCCTTGTTCTCTGTTTCCATTTCAGCTTCCTCTTCCTGTGTCTTCCCATTTATTTATAGGCAGAAATCCTATTCCTCTTGTACCAGGGTTGGATATTCGATGCCATGGTGTGCCACGACAGCTAACTATGACAAATCTCCACAATGGAAAGTTTGTTTCTCTAAAGGTGAGATGTATTCTTATATTCCTAGCTTGCTATATCCCACAGACATACCATGAGTCACAATGTTACTGAAATAAAATAAACAGACCTTCCTTATGAATTTTATAGCCAGGTAGAAATTAATAGCTAAGAATACAAACAGGTATTCCACAGCAATTTGCTCCTGTTGTGTGAACCAGGCTTCCCTCCAGATGCATAATGTAAGTTAACTCCTATTCATGTGCTACTCCTTTGTAAGGCATAACGGTTGGCTGTGTGCAACTGTTTGAGAAAAAAGCCCCTCATGAGCAGGGGCTCCATGTGAATGCCAGGTCACATGAAGCTCCTCCTGCCCATGAGTTGGAGTTCATGCATTGGGCTTTTTTCCTTGGGGGTGTGGCTAAAAGCAGGTCCCCGCCCCTCAGTGTACATATGCATGTCCTACACAGGAGTAGAGGGTCAATAAGGCTATACTTACAAATAATCCCAACACTGATCCAGCCATTGCCCTTTCCTCTTTCTCCAAAGTCATTGTGGGATGAACTGGCCAGTAAACCAGACATTGATTCAGCAGTCTGTCTTTTTCTTGCTCTGTCCTTCAGGTGGGCTGTCTGAAATTTTTTTTAAGTGCTACATTTACATGTATTCAGTTAAATCAAGGATGGGGAACCTGTGGCCCTTCAGATATAGTTGGGCTCCAACTTCCATCTGTTCCAGTCATTATAGTCAATGGCCATGAAGGGCAACAGGTTCTCAGCCTCTGAATTCAAGCTGCATTTACCCCTTTCCCTTTAAAATACAAAGCTGGATCATTTTCAAGGGTGGAAAGAGTAGAAGGTTAGTGAGGTAGCTTGTTGTAGCCAATTGACATTATGCATAGCCAACTAGTTTTCCTCAGTCTCTGTCTGGAAGAGAAGATTGTGTGTTTAAACAAAATATGATGTGTGCTTACAGAGTAGAGTTACTGCTCAAATAAGGTACACCCAAACACACCCCTGCTCAACAGATATTCATTCACACTCTGAAGTACTACCTAAATAGCTGCTTTCTGTTATGAGGCCATTTGCGGGAAGTAGAATGTATCTGAACAGCCATACCTTCAAATACCTGTGGGTAGGGTTCCCAGGTTTAGGGCCTGAGACTGATTCTGTATCTTTAGGAGAAGAGAAAGTCAGCCAAGTGCAGGTGTTCTTGCAACTCTGTAATGGGAAAAACCACAAGGTGGAATTCTCCTTTCCCCCTGCACAACTTTTAAAGATACAGAAGACCTCTTGGTTGCCAGGCCCAGCCTCTAAGAGGTCTTATGTATCTTTAAAAGTTGTTCAGGGGGAAGGGAGAATTCCACCTTGTGGTTTTTCCCATTACAGAGTTGCAAGAACACCTGCACTTGGCTGACTTTCTCTTCTCCTATACAGGATCAGTCTCAGGCCCTGAACCTGGCAACCCTACCTGTGGGTGATATTTCTACGCTATGAATCTGAAACCTGCATTCACACTGTTGTGTTCCCCCTTTTGCATTTCAGAACCTATCTCATGTTCTGTTTAATCCTCCATTTCTGGAAAGCAGGACAACCCTTTTCCATTTTCCACAGCCAACCCTTTTCCATTTTGACAGGAAAGCAGGTTTTTCTCTTTGCAGTAATTTCTTTGACAAGCCTAAATCAAATCCATAGCAGCAGGATCAAGACAGTTCTAGAAGTGATCTCAGTAAGTGCACATTCCCCAAACTAGGCTTTCCAAGTTGATGCAAATTCAGGGGAGGAGGTTATTGGGGAGGGGGGGGATAGCAGGTTTGAAGTGTTTAATCCTTCTCTGCTTTCTAAGGCTTGCCGCCCAATGTCCCCAGGGCCATTCCAACCCTCAAACATGTTGCAGATTTCAGAGTCTGTAAAGAGGGGGGGGGAAGGATTAAAAACTATTGGGAGAGGGCAGGAAAAGTGGGTTAACACTTCCTGAAGGCATTTACAGAGGGAAATTGACAGGAAGGGTCTTTAAAAACCTTTCTCCCTTACTACTGATTCTACCATGCAAATACCGCAAACTACCATATGGGCATTATGAAGCAGTATCAATGGTTACCAGCCATGATGGCTATGTATTGCTTCTAGTTTCAGCGGTAGTATGCCTCTGAAAACCAGTTGCAGAGCATAGCAAATAGGATAGTTTTATTGTGCTCATACCTTACTTGTGGGCTTACTGGTTGGCCACTGTGAAAACAAAATGTTGGACTAGATAGGCCTTTGGTCTGATCCTGCAGGACTCTTCTTATGCCCTTAAGATCTTATCTTGTATAGCTCTTCCTAATTATCTTGTATAGTTTTTCCTTATGATTGAATGACTACAATTTTCCTTCGAAAGGGTCAGAGAAAAATTGTTTCAAGCAATAAGATATTGTTGAAGGAATGAATTACATCATTAATTTTTTTTAATAAATAGACATTTATTAATTTTCTCTAGATGTACATTTCAAATTATACTAAAAAGACCTTCGGTACAAATCTTCTAATAATAATTCATAAAGATTATATAGATAATAAAAGTCACTTTGTCTTTTCTTACATTACTGATATTATTTTGACACCAAATCTATTCCCAGCTATATCCCATTCTTGTTTTATATATAGCACAACTGGCTTTCATCTGTCCAATCTGTCTTCAGCTCCAGTGCCAGAGGGACACCAGGTTGGGCCCTGGCTGAAGGCCCCTCCTTAGGGTGGGGGGATAGCACTCCTCTTCCACTATCCTCTGCAGGGTTGACTCCTGACCCTACCTCAGATTGCAGAGAGGGAGCTCCCAGCCCCCCCAGACCTTGAGAGCCTGCAGTGCCTGGCTGGTCCACCTACCTCTCCTTTCTGTGGATGTCCTGCATGTTGTGCACGCAGCTGCCATCAAATTACTTA